>NW_008630034.1:0-9635 GCF_000691845.1 Merops nubicus | reverse complement strand
GGAAAGAGCGATTCATCTTAATAGACTGTCTTATGCTCTTGTTTCAGGCGTGCTCTTTAGCCCTCCTCCCATTTTGTCTTACATTTTCCTTTTCACTTTTGTGATATCAGTAAACCCACCGTGCTGGAGAGTAAACTGAGCGCTGAGGGGAACTGAACCGATTGTCTGAAAATAACTCCCTTGCCAATCCCAAGAAACTGGCTGTTTCTCAGTGTAGCAGTAGAGTGAGGCAGCAGCACTAGTCTGAGCTGGCGACGTGACTCGTGAGAGAGCGCCCCGCGGAGGCAGCACCGAGCCGAGCCTGCTGGGGTTCGGCACCATTTCCAGCTTCCCCTGAAGAGAAGTGCTGTGGTAGGCTCCGGCAGTTTACTTGTGCCGTGGTGGCTTGATTTCGAAGGTCAGACACCGGAATCAGCTCGAAGTGTTGTGGAGCGTGTTAGAAGTGTAGCCAGCAGCCGGTTTGAATGCGTGTTACTTCTAACAACTGTCTGCCTGATCTTTCTTCTTAATAGATGCTGTTTTGTGCAGCGTGTCTGCAGGAACACGCTTTTCTTCCATTCATTACACGTTGAAATGAAGAGCCGGATTTGACTAAACAGGGAATTTTTTACTTGATCTAATACTTGTTGAAATTCTGCTGGAGTTGTGGGTGAAGTAGGTAAAGAACAAACTCCAGATTTCAGCTCTGTTGAATGTACCTTCTTTTCAGGAAATCTATCTATTTCAAACACTGAGCTACAGTATTTTTTCTCAGTTGATTTTATATCATTGGGTAAAAGAGGTAAGTAGTAGGAAAGAAGCAAAATGATGAAGGAGTGGTGAAGGACTTACTGTGACAGCACCCTTGGTTCATTACAGGGTGGGGTAAAGTTGTAGAATGATAACGTCTCTCTAATTAGCACCATTCTGAGATACACCAAATTTGATTAACTGCATGTGTTGACCAAGCAATCTTGCTTTGACTTAATACATAGAAACACAAAGTACAGTTTTACTATAACTAATATCTGTTGGGAAGAAGAGAACCAGGAGCAAGAGAATCCTAGCATTTGATGTATAGAAACTTGTAAAATAAAACTCCAATAGGAGTTTGTGCATTTGCTTTTCTTACCATGGATTCCTTAGATAAATTTGGAACTAAAGATCTCAAGCTATAATTATGTATCTTCTGTTAGGAGAGTGTTTCTGATAAAAATGAAATTTTAGAGGAAAACTCTGTAATACTAAAATAGCATAATAGCTGCTAAATAGTTGGGGTTTTTTTATGTGCTGCACTACTAGACTATCATAACATGGAATTTACAATTATTTCATTAAATGCAAACAAGCAAAATGGAGAATACTTTGTCTTCCATTTCCATGTTCCTCACCTGTACCTAATATTCAGTATATTTGTAATGTGTGACACACTGATTTCTGTATGCACTTTATCTGTGTATGTATTGTGGAGTCTTCTGAGAGATTCAAAGCCCACCTGGATGCAATCCTGGCCAGGCTGCTCTAGGTGAACCTGCTTTAGCAGGGCAGTTAGACTAGATGATCTCCAGAGGTCCCTTCCAACTTATACCATTCAGTGATTCTGTGACCTTATACATTTTAAAATTGGGATGACCTGACCATCATTTTCACTCAGGAGGAAATAAAGAATTATCATAGTACCTTGCTGCATGTGTAAATTGTGTAAACAAAGCACTGTTGAATAAAGACAGTAGGTGGCTTCTGCCATAACTTCCATGAGAATATGTGGCCCCATGTAAAATTAATTTTGGACAAAAAGGTTGCAGTAGCCTATGGTGGTCCATGTACAGAACAAAAAGTGTCATCCTTCTCACTGAAAGCAGTTAATAGGAAAGTTTGTCTTACTTAGATATGATCTAGAATATTTAGTTTGTTCTTTTCCATGGGAATGCTTCCATGAATAAAATCTCAGTGGATCAAATGGTGGCTTGACTCCTAGAATTAAGTCTTAAAGAGATTCAGAGACTCAGGAAACCTACAAATTATGGGTTTTATTAATAAAGTAGTGCATATTCTGGATAAAAATAGTCATCATTTGGACACATTTTGACAAAAAAGAAAAGATGAATGCTGTCTTGAGAGAGAATTTTGTATTAATTAGACTTCACTGATGTCAGTACAAGACTTCAGATATGTTCTATGATACTGTTGATCAAATACAGATTAGAATGACTGGAGACATGAATTTTCTCCCCAGATATTGCCTTTAAATAGGGTATTAATAGTCTCGTGAGGGCTAGAGATAAAAGAGTTTGTAGATAGAGGAAACTTTATCACTGAATCCAGTACTCCCTATGTGCACACCACTGTCTAGGGAACAAAATAAAGTTCAGTCTTTAAAATGTAAGAGTATGAACATTGTGTCTCTCTTCAAGAGCATGAGCATACCCTCGCAAGAGTATGAACACTGTGTATTCATCTGCAGGACAGAATGTGTCCATCCTGTGAGATAAATCAGAGAGTGCTGCACATTGTTCCTGGCTTCAAGCCACAGAAATTATTGTCAGGGCTTACTGAGTAAAATTCCTTCTCCTGAATACATTGAGTCCAAAAAAGTCACATCCTCATCAGCAAGTGTCTCACCTCTTCTATTCCTGTGTAGTACCCCTGCCACATTGCAGAGGGAAGAGTTCTGATGAGAAAAAAAGGAAGGGCCTGATAGATAAAGCCTTCTCTGTCTCCAGGGGTTGCCCAAGCATGTTATCTGATGGCTAATGATAGAGGAGGGAGAAACAGGATTGAAAAACAGTACTGCATAAATTCCTTTATCTAACTTGGACAGTAACACAGCCCAGCAGTACCACCTGGTAGCCAGAGCTACATTGAAACTTCCTCATCATTTCCTATGAGTTCCTGTCCAGAGGATAAAGGGTTTTTTTATTTGTTGCCATCTGACACAGTAATATGGCCCTTCCAGGGAAGTTCACTTGGTTTAATGGCTTCAGAAAAACAGTCTAGTGTAAGCAGTATCTTCCTTATATGGCTATTCTAAGCTTTTGAAAACAAGACAATTTATATGATAATAAGATTTCCATTATTGCAGCGATTGCTTTCTGGTCTGTTAATTACATACACTTTGATCAGTCAGCATTAGTACTGTGAATAAAATAGCTTTACAAATTTTTAATAAATGGGTTCACATTATTAGTGTTTTTAAAGATAGTTGTTGCTACAAATTAAGAGATTCCTTTTCCAGTATAGCATATGAAGATAAAATAAGATCTAATTTGAGAAGCAATTGTTTGTGTTAGCTGTTTTGCAATTATTAATTCATTTTATGAGTGATAAAAAGAAAGTAGAATCTCCTTTTAAGTGCTGTATCCTCATTCTAGCTGGAATTCAGTGTTGTCATATCACTGCAATATAGTGAAAAACATCATAAATATTCATTGAATGCCAGCAGCAGAGAAGGAAATACTTTCTTATTCTAATACCACTTTCATTTGAGACAGATGAAATAAAAGGCTTCTCATTAGTTATTTTGGGACATTTAATACACTATGGGAATGCCATACACTTGGCCAATTAGCATAGATGATTGACGACAAAGATTAAAAAAATAGAAGTTACTGATTTTTCAGGGCAGCTGTGAATAAAAGGTTTGCTGCTATTGTACAGAGCAGTGCAATTTGTCAAAGTATTGAAAAGAAATTTAGTCCTATTCAATTCAGTGTGAATGTGTTGACCGAGATAAGGAAAAGGTTACGATACTGGAGATAGCCAGAGAAAATAATGGAATTTGTCACTTGTCTTCCTTCAGGCTGTTTAAATATTATTGCTGTCTTTCTTCATGTACTCCTCTCCCAGAAGCCAAGTGCCTGATGCTGAAATGCTTTAATTACAGAGGTGTCAGCATGAGCTTGAACTCATTGTGCTTATTTAGAACTTGTGGTGTTGGGTCTTGTGTAGGAAAATGAAGAATACTACGTATATAAATAATGGTTTCTTTGTTTTCCTGTGAGGTCTTTTCCAAATATAATGCTTCCTAGACCTTAAAGGTCTGATCTCTCAAACAGGGCTGAAGGAAGCAGCCAAACTGATAAGAACAGTTTCTATACTGCACATCAACCCAGAAGGCTTTTGAGTATGATTCCCTGGGAACAGATCAATGGGCAAAGCCAGGGCTGGGCTGCTGGACTTGCCTTCAAAGATCTGAGGTTAAAATCATCTACAAAACGGAGTTTCAGGACTTCCTTCAGCACGAGGTGCAGTGCTGCCAGCAGTGGTCCCAGCAGATTTCCCTGGCACTGGCTGGTGCAGTTGCCAGGGCACACTGCTGGGGCTCTAACAGCAATTCAGCCCAGCTCAGCAGGATGCTGTTGGGACATCAGGTTGAGGGGAAGGAAACCTCACCTTGTATTCAGAGGAGTGCAGTCCTTTTTGCACAGGTTAGGGAAATTAGTGTACATTTGTATACGTTATTCTCTGAAGAGTGCAGCTATGACTGGACCAAAAATTATGTGTTCTTTTGAATGGCATTCTGCCACCGTCAGCCTTCGGATGCTAATACTTTTTCCAAGATTTAAATATGTGAATATTTTCAATATTTAAACAAAAGTTTTGAGTAGGTTTTACATTTTCAAAAGAAAACATTTAATGTTTTCCTTTCAGATAAAACATTTTGAAAAGATTAAAATTTATTTTAAATCCCTTCTACTATGTTAGAAAATTCTGTGGGTTTTTTCCTAGTTTCAGTTTTTTGTATTATCTTTTAATTTTTTTCTTGCAATTAAATAAAAATAACAGATTTTATTAATTTCACAGTATCTTAAGTATTAAACATCTGAATTGTGTTATTCTGCCAAATATCAGAGGACAGCCTTAGTCACTCAATGAGCAAGTGACAAGATACAAACTCGCACTACACAATTAATAAGGCCCACACGCAGACATAATTTAAACTACAAGTTAGTAAAACATACTAAATCAAACCCAAGTCCAGAAGTTCAGGGTCTGTTCTATAGACTATGTCCAATATGTAGTCAGCTCTACCTTGTGGCAAACCTGTTTGAGTGCAAGGGAAATGCAGCACAGTGTATTTGTCTGGGTTTCAGGTAGTCACTTGATGCAGGGTCACAAGAAAAATGAGTGAAAAAGGCAGCTAGAATATAGCTGTATGAGAGGGGACCTCAGGCTGGACTGAAAAGTCTAGGAGAGGGGACTCTTCTAGCAGAGTTCATCCAAGACATCATTATCAGCTCTTGAACTTACATTATTGAATCTGCGCATTTATGCCTCATGCCAGAAGTAGGAGTGTTATTTATGCAAGTTGTTAATAACACAGATTTGAAAGGCATTCTTAGGATAGAGGACAGTTAAAATATCATGGAGGAAGAGCTAAAGGATCTTGAAGGTTCCAGCAGGAGACATTAGAGGAAATAAAAGATGCAAGGATACGCACTGAGGCAACTGCCTCCTTTAAACATACCAGAGGCATTTAAAAAAATGCAGATGTGCAAGGTTCAGACAGCAGCAGCCCAGAATGGTTCCTCCCCAGTCTTATGTTCAGGACACTGAAATTCAATCTCTGCCTCTCTTGTGGAACATGACTTTCCCTGTACACTTTGTGCACAAGTGAGGCATTTCGGACTGGGCAGGTAAAAGCCTACCTCTTATATAATACCATGGGTTTTTTGGTGGTAAGATCACTCAGTTGTTTTTTTTCTGCTTTCTGTGGTGACCTAGAGCATACCTAGTATGCTGAGAGGATAACTACTTGTTCTCTGCATAAATATTAGGCAAAAATAATTTGTAGGAAAGATGTTTAGTCCAAATTATACTATGAGCCTAAAAGTAAGTATATGGCCAAAAATAAGGGGAAACTGAAAGCTAGAGAAAACTTAAAATAACCAGAAGATTCAGATTTAGAAATAGTCTTCTGATGGGAATGATGGAAGTGGAAAAACTCCCCATGACAAGTTCTATATATTCTGAAAATGTAGGAAAAGTGATCCCAAAGTAACACCATTGATGTAAGCAATGCTTTATGGAGGCTGAAGAGAGCTCCACCTTTGAGGGCTCTGATACATGCCAGCTGGAAAGCTGTTATGCTGTGTAGGGCCTAATGGTACATGACGCTGATGTCTCAGAAACAAAATTGAGCCTCTTCCAACGTCTTTGGCTCTGACTATTTTCTAAAGAACATGGCTACTGCTACAAGGTTATAGATAAACTTTAAAGTTTCAAAACTGCTAGTTATAGCTCACTATTCTCTGCAGGCTGTTGGCACAGGTTTGAACAGCCTGAGGGATTAAAATGGATGGTGGAAAGGGCTGTATTTGATTTTAGGAAGAATGTGTTGGTTAGACGTCCTTTCTGCCACTTCCAAGCCTATTCAAATCTATGTGCCCAGCAATGCCAGTGCTCTTCTCTGCAGCTTTTGGTCAGAATTTGATGATGATGAAAGCATCACCTGGAGAGATGCAGTGCTAAAATGTGGAAGAGGATGAAACATCTGCTTCATTATCATCAAACATAGTTGTCTTCAAGAGTGTTTTCTGATACAGAAAGCCATATAGACAAAATCTGAAATTGTAAAGAAAAGTAATTCTGAGTCCTAGGATTAGAAATAGTTTAGCCTAGGCTTTTTAGCTTTACAGAAACAGCCACCTTAAACATCATAGAAATTCTAACAGTTGTCAAGTAAACCCAAAACTATAACTGGGCTAAAATAAAAGACTTTTAGAAGCTTGCTGATTAGGTTATTATAACTGGCCCATTTCAGTGACTGTCACTGGGAAACACGTATTAGAAAGTTAAAGTCCTGGACAGTTCCCTTGTGCCTTGAGCTGCCTTAACTGATTTGCCAAAGAAAAGTTAAAATCCTCTAGTCATTAGAAACATTTCATGAATATTGAACGAAAGAGTTTGAGTTCCTGTGTAAAAGTTTGTACTGAATAAAGAGGGAAAATCAGTGTTTGTGTTCTAGGCATGGATGGCTCTTAGCTAAAAAACTGCAGCCTCTTAGTTGGTTACAAATACTCTTTCCTGATCAGCATCAGCTCACACTTCTGCCTGCAGGGGAATTTTCAGATGAAAAGTAGCCATATGACACTGGAAAAGAGTCTCCTGTGGTAGCCTTTTCACTAGCCAGTAGCAAGAATCATCCAAGACTGACAGGTGTTCACACTTTAAAAGGGATTTGTAAAGCTGTGCCTTTTGAAATTTTCCTTTCTCATTAAGGCAGTTTTGAATTAAACTTGCTCACTTAGGGAGATAATAGTCTGAAGATACCGTGATCAGCACTCACATGTGAGTAACACCAGCGTGCACTTCTGTGGGTGCAAAGACCTTGCTAACACAGGTTGCCTGCTCGTTAGAAAGAACACAGTAAACAAAGTAACCTCTCTCACCCAGCTGGTGGGGCAGAGCCTGGGCAGGAAGAGGTGCACGGAGAGGAGTCAGTGGCTCTTGCAGGCTTTCAGGTCATCACTGGAACAAATGAAGTACAGCCCGTGTGGTTGTGCTCTCTGCTGACATTAATGTAGTTTAACAAAAATGGAAGAAATTACTTCAGAACATCATCTGAAATTGCACTGTTGAAGAGATAGCACTGCTGCTTAATGCGGTGTCCTTAAAAGGCTTTGTGCCATCTCTTCTGATTCATTCTTATAAAAGCAATGAGGAAAAAAAAAAAAGACCAAAACGGAATATTATGTGCTGTTAGGCTGTTTCTACAGACACAGAGCTAGAAACTGAAATCACCAGGGACTCAACCTTTAAAGAACAATTCTGAACATCACCTCAGCAGTTCATATTTACTTTTTAATACACGCTGAAAAGGACTTGAGTTTCTAGTCCCAGTGCTTCAGACTGTTTCCTCTTCTCTAGAAAGACAGGTTGTTTACATCAATGTTTTTACACTTATCTGAAAGAGATTGAGTCAAGAGTAAAGGAATTATTTTGTTCATTCTTCAGAGGCCAACACTAGATCAGGAAACTGGCTAAATGTTAGTAGTCAGCACTTGGTTATGTATATCATCAGAATTCAACCATTTGTTGCAAATAATTCCATGCTTTTAAACCTAAGACCACTAATAATGACCATATTTTAGGCAGCCAACCAAAAGCTTACATGGGCACTGGAAAACCTGGCTCATACAACAGAGAAACTATCACTGAGTAAAAACAATATGGCAAGAAAGAATGGTGAAGAATTGTGCAGTACTGTTTGATGCATGATTCCCTGTGTAGTGGCCTTTTCTCCCCCACCTTCACCTGCTTATGAATTGCTGGTACCTTGTCAAGAACATTATTCCCTTAGACTTGCTTCTGTGTGTAGAACACAGTGCTCCGATGTTCACATATCATACTTTTGCTTGCTGTGCTAAAAAAAAAAATGCTATGATTGTGCTGTCCCATTTCAGCATAGCTGTGTAAAATTTTGTATATGCATCGTAAATGCTAATCTAATGGAACAGCTTATCTGAGTTTATCTCACGTCATTGTGCTGGCAACAGCACACTTTTGTGCAAAGATAGCTGATGACAGAGGATGCTGTTCAATTGGAAGAAAGAAATTGCATCCAAAGAAATTCTGTCCATTCACCATCTGATTCCTGCACATCCCTGAAAAAAGAGGTTTAATTCTGCCCAAAATACAATAAAGTTCAGATAGCAAGGTATTGGTTAGACATAGAGGCACCTTTCTACACAGCAAGAGCATCTGTGTTTCAGTAATGGATAGCCTTCCTCAGTAAGTAAATAAGGAAATAGAAAAAGTGTCTTAGAAAGTGGAGATACACCAAAAAATCCCCCAAAAGAAACAAAAACCAATCCCTTCTCCTATGAAGGAGCGAATGAATGGACTAGAACTCTTTATTTAGAAGGGAGTTAAGTAGCAGCACAATGAAATCGTGGCGGTAAGGCTTACAGTACGTTGTATTTTCATATAATTCACAGAATGGCTTAGGTTGGAAGGGACCCTAGAGATCATCTAATCCAACCTCCCTGCCATGGGCAGGAACACATCCTAACTAGACTAGGTTGCTCAAGGCATCACCCAGCCTGGCTTTGAACACCTCCAGGGAGGGGGCATCCACAGCCTCTCTGGGCAATCTATTCCAGAGTCTCACCACCTTCGTACTGAAAAACTTCTTACTAAGATCCAGTCTAAACCTGCTCTCCTTCAGTTTAATACCATCTCCCCTTGTCATGTCACTGGACACTATTGTTAAAATTCCCTCTCCATCCTTCCTGTAGGTTACCTTCAGGTATTGGAAGGCAATTATAAGATCCCCCTGGAGTCTTTTCTTCTCCAGGCTGAACAATCCCAGTGCCTTCAGCCTGTTCTCATAGCAGGGATGCTCCAGCCCCTGGATCAACTTTGTGGCCCTCCTGGACTTGTTCCAACTGGTCTATGTGCCTTTTATGGTGGGGACATCAGAACTGGATGCAGTGTTCAAGGCGGAGTCTCAAAAGAGCAGAGGAAAAGGGGAGAATCACATTCTTTCATCTGCTGGACACCCCCCTCTCAATGCACCCCAGGACGCATTGGCCTTCGGGGCTGTGTGAGCGCAGGGCCGGCTCCTGCTGAGCTTCTCGCCAATCATCACCCCCAGGTCCTGCTCTACAGGGCTGCCCTCAGCCAGCTCTGGGCCCTGCTTGTAACTGTGCCTG
>NW_008630033.1:32830-57390 GCF_000691845.1 Merops nubicus | reverse complement strand
CACTGGTCTTCTGTCTCAGCAGTGCCTTGTAATGGCAATATGATATGGAAAGAGCATGCTAGCAAACTCTTAACTACATCAAATAGGAAAATGCATGGACTTTTCTTACTACTGACAAAATGTAAGCTGAATTATTGTAATGATATTGCAGGTGGTAATCTTTCATTTCTGCAGCTGAGAAATTTCACTATTTATCTTCACATTCCTAAAACAGTATTCAGGGTCTCTAGGTGTCCTGATTTTGACTGGAATAAAGTTAATTTTCTTTCTGGTAGCTGGAATGGTGCTGTGTTGTGGATTTAGGGTGAGAATAATGTTGATAACAGACTGATGTTTTAGCTCTTGCTAAGCAATGTTTAGACTAAGTCAAGGACTTTTCATCTTAGCATACTGCCCTGCCAGTGGAGGTTGGGCATGCACAAGAAGCTGGGAAGGAACACAGCAAGGACAGCTGACCCAAATGAGCCAAAAGGGTGCTCCATATCATACAATGTCAAAGGGAGTTGGCTGGGGACACCACAGCCTGGGGACAGGTCAGCAGGTGTTGAGCAGTTGTGTTGTACGTAACTTGTTTTGTAGGTTCCATTATTACCTTCCCTTCCTTTTCTGTCCTATTAAACTGTTTTTATCTCAACCTTTGAGTTTTACTTTTATTTTCCAGTTCTTTCTCCTATCTCCTTATGGGAGGGGTATGGGATAGTGAGGGGGGGCAGGTTGTGGTGGAATGTGTGAGCAGCTGTGTGGTGCTTAATTGCTGGCTGGGGTTAAACCACAACACTGTGATTGATATGTAAATAAAATTGCTGACAGTTTTTTTTTTTTTTTTAAAAATCAATTAGTAACCTTTTAATTGTTAGAAAGCAAGTAAAAGCTTGTATCATGCAACAATGACAACTGAAAACTGAAACTTTAATCTAATATGGAGGCAGAATGTTACCAGCTTTGGAGCGTTTGTGTTACTGTTCCAAGTAGGCAACAGTTATCAGTGCTGCCCTTGTGAAGGGTACTATATGTAGCAGTGGGTAGAGTTGGAAGAGAAACAATTTTCTTAGAGATCAAACCCTCTTATGGCATAACTGGCTCAGAAAAATGAAGGGGCCAGTCACAGTAATTACTTCATCAGTTAATATGTGTAGGGACAAACATAAATAACCCCCTCACATTTCTACTTACACTTCCCCCGTATCTGGGGATAGGTGCAAATGTTTACAGCTGTCTCATTGTATGCAGGTCTTTCAATGCAATGTTTATATGTATCTTGGAAGAAGAAGCAATTTGCACAAAGTGAACCCAAACATAATACACTTCTTGACTGTTAACTGATATTAATAAAAGATTAAAAGCATATACTAAAGACATTTCTGAACTGTTCTGCTTACCAACATACACTGAAGTTCTTGTAACAATTAAAACACCTGGATGCAACTCACTAGACAGATACTGAACAAATCATTATATTCCAAAATTCTAGTGAAGCAGAATAAGACAGACAAAGCCAACAGGCTAGAGCATGACAGGAACACAAGAATCCTGTCAGAGGTAGCATCTTTTGGGAGAAGGAGGGCAGCTAAGCCAGCGTTTTATCAGTCACCACACAAAAGGAAAGGAACACTACACAGAAAGTAAAGGAGTAAATGTCAGGCCTGCTGGTGAGTAGAACTTCAAAGTCGGCAATGATGTAGAAGAAATGCTAAACAGTGAGAGTGTTAATGAAACCAAGTAAGAATTAAAACCCCTCTCCACCATTTTACCAAAACAAATATGAGCAAGGCAGAAGAATGAAAAAAATATCCTGGTTTGTATATGTTAATTCTCTTTCCAGCCACAAACCCCTTTTCTTATGTGCTGTAATTTTAAGGGAAGTTAATATTACTACTAATAATAGTATCAACCCAGATATCCAAATTTCTTCATTTTTTATTATCACTTGTCTACTCTTGAACTAATTTGCACCTGCTCTTCCTTTCACAGGGCACAATAGCTGACATCTTTTTGCTCAAGTATCTGAAGACCCTGTAGTCTGAATCTGATGTCTGTTGAGGGCATAGAATAGCGGAGATAATCCTGGCTCATCAGTGATGCTAGGAGCAGACTTCCCTACAATGTCCCTGGAAAATTTTAGCTGGTTTTGTTTTCTGCTGTATTTGGAAAAACACTACTTATGGCAGAGGAGGCCTGTCTTATTCCTCCTTACTGCAGCTAATAAATCCAGTCCCTGAAAAATTATTCATTCAAATTAAGGCATTTAAGAGCATTACATCAGCTTGGCTTTTCCCTGAATAAAATCACATATTTCAGTTTCTTAGACTTTGAGCTGCCTATAATTCACTCTGTATCTTCTGCTAGTACCCAGGTCAGTGCTGCCTATTCCTTGTGATTTTGTTCTCAGCTAGTAAATTATAGTTTCCCATATCACTAATCACCCACAAGACACTCTCTTTCTCCAAAATTTGACTACCCTGAAAGTCAATATGGGATGTGAAAATCATGTGGGGCTTTTTCTGTTTTGCATTTTTCAAGTGAGTAAAGTCTTCTAGTAGGCAATTATTTTTTTCTAGTGACATTGCTGCAATACAGGTCCCATTGGTATGCTTGGATAGGTGCCACTGATAGGTCTTACAAGTGGCATTTTGAAATGAGTGTTGCTTTTGTAAAAGAGAAATATAAACAAACCAACATTCTCCACTTTCCTTAGAGTTCTGTTTGTTATACAGTCGTAACTAGAAGTGAAACACAGTATCAGTTTAGTTTGACCATCAGTGTTTGAAGTACTACATTTGGTTATGCTAAAGACATAGAAATGCTGAAAAAAAGGTTTTAATCACATCTTTGAGAGACAAAGAACAACTGCAATTCTGATCAGAGGGAGAATTAGCCATTTCACTACTTTAGGGATGTAATTGAAGTTCCAGTGAATTAAGAGGAACTTTTCCATTGATTTCTCTTAGATTTAAGCTGGAATTTAAATTATTAGAAATGTAGACAGACTTTATGCTCTATCAGGACTCCCTGTCTCTCTCTTTTTGTGACAAAGAACTAATCTGAAGATACTAGTCTTCAAGACATGAACTAAGAAACTGACTTTTTACTAGGTGGACTCAAAAGTTTTCATCTTTTAGTTAGATATAATCGAATACTCACTGATGGATCCTTTGTTGGCTGAATGGAGCAGTATAGCAGTCATTCTCCTCCAGATCTGGCAGTGTCTCCTTGTCCAGTTTCATTGGCTTTCTAGGTAACCATCCTCGAAACCTGCTTATTTGTTTCTCAATCCTGCAACATATAAACGGTGTGAGCATTTGAGATGGTGTTTTTTCATTACATTACAGAGCACTTACAAAGAAGAAACGCTGGCAAACTAGGCCACTTAACATTTACAACTAGAAAAATGAAATGTCTTTTGATTTTTTTCAAGGTAGACAAAATTATACATGCTGAATTTGATTATTAATAGCCAGCTTTTTGCAGAGGAGCATCTTATTTTGTCTCAATAGAAAAGCAATGTTGATGGTACATGCTGCAATAAATCTTGTTAAGCCCATTAAGCTCTTGGCAACTCTCTAAAACTTTATTTCTTGACTTTTCATTTAGCTTAATTATCAGGCTTTGTTGACACTTTAGACTTTGGACATATATACATTAGAACTACAGAGAATGTGACAGAGAGCTTTGGCAGATAAAGTTGAGCAAGTTGCATCCCCTTACTGTATGCATTCTTACCTCACAGTTGATGCTATAAAAAGCAGACTGCTTTGTTCATTTGGTTCAGCTGTAGTGTCTCACAATACTATAACCTTCATGAAACCAGAATACTCAGAGTATATATTAATAGGTAGTTGATGTGTACATTCTTACATTTAAAAGGTGAAAGCAAACTAAGATCAAGCTGAAGAAAAGGTAGATTTAATTGCAAATGCACTCATGCAAAGTTGCATGCTAAAATGAAGGGAAAGGTAAGAATCAGAGCTGATTGTATAAGAAAATTTAAACCAAATTAAAGTACAAACTAAAATACTATAATAAAAAACACATAAAAAAGATGAGATATGTCTGGCACAATGAGCCCTATTCTCTCAGAAGTTCCTAACACCTTCAAGTCCTAACCAGTGATCCCTGCTTGCAAAAATCACAGATTACAAATTATGGACTATATATGGACTTCAGCCACTGGATGAATCTTTCCAGAACTGAAGCTAAAGGACATAAATTTACATCCTTTGAACTTTAAGTCCAGTTCTAGATAAAACTCCAAGACTGGAAATACAGTTGTTTATTTCCTTGTGACAGAAGTCAGTGTCAGCACTGACACTCTGTCAGCACTGTCAGCAAATGCTGTGAGTTCTGCACTGTCACTTTGAGGGAGGGCAATCCATACTCAAGCAGCTGAGTGTGTGCAAAAGTGATGTGAAATTACCACATGCTTTCATTTAAAACACATATAATATTTCCTGCAATATTCGACCTTCTCTCATGAGGTATTTTTATCTCAGATAAGAAAGCTAATACTAGTTTTTAAACATGGGAACCTTTAAAAATTGTCACCAAATTAGCTCTACTTATTTTAGTACCATTTGTGTAGTCTCATTCTATGAATAGCATGGGTGTGTGTGTGCAAATCTACCATTAGGACTCTTTAGAAGAAGTGGAATGTATATGCGAACATAACAGAAGATTTTTATTAATTTGTTCATAAACTCCTCATGGATATTGTTTGCACTTGCCCATCAGTTCACAGCACGGGAGAAGGCACCTTGAAAATGTCTGTGCCCAAGTGCAGGAAAGATGTCAGATCCCAGGGCTGTGAAGGGCCTGACCAGCTGTAACTCTCCAGTTGCAGCATCCCATCTGACAGTCTTAAACTAGTTTGTACGGACACTGATAGGAACAATAAGGGAAAAGGAAGCTCTCTGCAGGGGAATTCCAAGCCTTTTGGTCTCTGGTTTTTATTCTGTAAAAGCCACAAGCTCTGCATTACTGCATATTCAGCAGGCTTAGTGATTCTGGGTATGGAAAAGGGAAGAGGAATTGGCCAGAAGGGTTTTTAAAATATCCTATTCCGTGTTTATTTGTTAACTAAAATTGTTTGAATTCTTTAAGCTATTAACACCCTTGTTAATCTGCAGTCCTTTTCCATTGATCCTGCACAGTCAGTGTGCACATTTGAGATATGGTTTATCACACCACGCATGCACGATGCAGGCACAAAATGCTTTCCCCATTTAAGAGCAATGCATTATTCATGTTGGCTTCTCACTGACTCTACCCCGATTTTGACTAGTTTGCCAGTCCCAAGGCTCAGATTGCTTGTCATACTCAGTGAACCTGCTGGCAAACAGGTCTGAGAAAGTTGCACAGCTTTTCTGCAAGGCCCAGAACATACAATACAGCCATGCCTTGGGAAAAAACAAAACAAAACAAGAAAAAACAAAACAAAACAAACAACAACCCTTGTTCTCTGCTTGGAAAAGAAAAATGACTAAACTCTTAAACTGCTTCAAGCTTACTCCAACTTTGCCATCAGCCAGCCTTTTTGCTCTACAGAAGCATCTCTCCAAAAAAAGGCTGAAAGAGCGGTATTGGTGCCAACAAACACAGACACACAGTGTTAAAAATCTGATGTGTTTTACCACTTTTTCAAGGCTAATCCATGCCTCACCTTCACATATGGAGCAGCTTATGTATTCCTCTGAATAGGGGAATGGGGTTTGGAAAACAGAGTAAGAACACAAGAACAACAGAATGCATGGAGGTATGAGGCACTGTAGAGTTAGCCGCAATGAAAGAGCAGAGTGGAACATCTGATGATAATACCCCTCTTTAATTCCCTCTTTGAAAACTCTTGTTAGTTTCATAAGACAAAAAAATCATTCCCTTAATTCATACTGTCAGAGAGACTGTCTCTTCCACTTCAATTCTGCCCCTGCTCTCCAAGTACTCTTTACTCAGTACCCTCTTTCTGAAGATGTATATTGTGCTTAACTCACACAAAGGTTTTCTCAAAAAATGTCAAATTGTTTTCTCACTAGGAACTGGGGTAGGAATAGAACCTTTGTTTTAAAGAAAAGAGGAAGCTAGGAAAATAATAAAAAAGTTTTGAACTGAGGCTGATTTTTATCTAAGGGTCAGCTTTAACAGAGCTTTATGCATATTGTAGTGCGAAAAACAGTTTTTAATCACAATGCAGGTACAGCATAGGTACCTGATACTTCTCTTTTCCTCTAAAATGGATTTGGAGGGAGGGAGGGGGGTGTTATTTGAAATTTCGAGGTCACCAGCCCTCTCTGGGCTTTGTCTTGTAGCAAAAGTCCTCCTTAAAATACATTTTGCCCGAATGTCAAAATAGTGTTTGGCCTAGCTCAAAAAACAGACCAAGGCTTCAGTTACTTGTAATCTTCACTGAACTAGGAGTAAAAGAAAGAGAGTTCTGTTGAAGCTACATATCTGCGTTTCACATATAAACGAAAATAAAGCTGAATGTTTTCTTCTTTCTCACTGAGGCTATTCACTTATAGCTTTTCCACCTCCCCTAGCTACTTATAGACCTGAACATAAAATTTAGTTTAGCTAAGTGTTCTCATCACTCAGGACTGAAATACAAGAAAAAGATCATACATCAGACTGACTTCAAGTTGAATCCTGACTCAAAAAAAAAAGTGTAGAGTTTCATACATCACATATGTTACAATCTTCACCTACTCCTTCTTACCTATAGCTTTACTCAAAGCAGTCATGTCTTAAGAAAAATCAAGACAAATTCTGAAGTTAAGAGCTACTATAATATTTATTGTGAGATGGGGTTGGAAAGTGTGGGAGTATCAACAAGCTTTAGAACTGTGTGTGACTACGAGTCTGTGCCAACTAGGTATATTAACTCCACAAAGTGCCCATTTGGTGCTTATTAATATAAAGAAGCAAATACTATAATGTGAGATCAATTTACCAGCACAGTGTGACAGAATTTAATGTACAAAACGCTTTTAATATACTCAAAAAGCAGAGTAGTAATATATGATTTATTTCCCCATGGATGTTCATCTAACTGACATTATCTGCAAAATGATTTGTTTACTCCAACTTTAAAAATGTTTACTCCAAAATGCACGTTTTTCAGATTTAATTCTTCTCCCTCAGAGGTCTATGGGAATATTTCCACTGAGCTCAGAGTGACAGTAAGTCAAATGCTAGACCCATTTGAAAACTGCATCAACAGGACTGTGGTGCTAAATGCCAACATTTCACACACACAGAATCACTGTGGTTGAATTTAGGACCTTTAAGATCATCAAGTCCAACCATTATCTGAGTCTACCAGGCTACGTCTATACCATATCCCTGTGCACCCTATCTAGATGGCTTTTAAATACATCCAGGGATTCAACCACTTCTCTTGGAAGCCTGTTCCAATGTTTGATAACCCTTTCGGTGCAGAAGTTTTTCCTAATGTCTAACCTAAACCTCCCCTGGAGTAACTTAATACCATTGCCTCTTGTCCTGTCAGTTGTGGCATGTAAGAAGAGGCCAACACCAGCCTCCCTACAACCTCCTTTCACATAGTTGTAGAGAGCAACAAGGTCTCCCCTCAGCCTCCTCTTCAGGCTAAACAACCCCAGTTCCCCCAGCCACTCCTCATAGGACTTATCCTCAAGACCCTTCAAGAGCTTTGTTGCCCTTCTTTGTACCCTCTCTAGAACCTCAATGTCCTTCTTGTCCTGTGGTGTCCTAAACTGAACACAGTACTCAAGATGCAGCCACACCGGTCCTGAATACAGTGGGACAATCACTTTAGTCCTGTTGACTACAATATTTCTAATACAAGCCAGGATGCCATTGGCCTTTTTGGCCACTTGGGCACATTGCTGGCTCACGTTCAGCTGGCTGTCAGTTAACACCTCCAGGTCCCTTTCTGTGGAGCAGCTTTCCAGCCACTCCTCCTCAAGTCTATAGCTTTGCATGAGCTTTCTGCAGCCCAAGTGCAGGACTCAGCACTTGGCCTTGTTAAAGCTCATGTAATTAACTACAGGCCATCGGTCCAGCCTGTCCACGTCCCTCTGAAGGGCCTTACTACCCTCAAGCAGATCAACACACCCACCTAACTTGATCTGGTCTTTGCCAAACCTGTATATTTTTTTAGGCTTTTTAGAGGCATTTTCATTTAATTGTCCAATATATCAAAAAGGAAATGCAAACTGCAGCATTGGAAGTTTTGCACTGCATTAAGTCATGCCAAGAATCAAGCATAACCTTAAAGATGTTTAATAACTGAGTGAAATCACTTCAAAGATTCTTAAAAAATATTCATCTCTCAAGCTCAATAATGTTACACCAGAAATTAACTTGGCTCTTTGCCTTCCTATTCACCAACAAAGTACTATGCACTCCCACAGAAGAAGCAATAAATAAATAATGCCATCACTATTACAAACAAGCAAGGTGCATGGAAATGAATAAAAAGCTGTAACTGTGGTATTTTAACCCCTAGAAACTCCCTAACAAGCTACCTGAAAAGAAAGAGATACAGCATATGCACTAACACAGTTATTCTTTAAAAGACTCCATCAACTGAAAAATGTTTCTTTATTCACAAAAAAGACAATACTGCTAAAATGAATTGACTCTTTGACATTACAGATGCCTCAAAAATACAAATTCTGTGGTTTTTTTTAGCAGATGTCTTAGTGTGTAATCACTCCCTTCATCCTTCATACAAACACAGCTAACAAGCTTTTCCTTTTATCTTGACCTTAACAATTATTTTTGTTATTTTGTCCAGATGAACTGGACTGGTGCAAGAATTGTACTCACCTATTCATGAACTTGTATCGGCGGTGCAGGTAATAGATTTTTCTCCTGGAAGAACAGCAAAAATGAAGCCAGTCGAGAAGAAAACCCATCGTCAGTTACAGTATGAACTAGCAAGGAAGGAAAGGAGATTGAAGACAGAAGCCTGTAAGAGGTGGAGGAAGAGACTAAAAGAGAGATTAACAGAACTGTCACAGGAAGCCACACAAACTCTGGTGGCCTTTGAATTGCAAGGACGTCATCATTTTCCCATTGTCTTCTCTTCTGCTCTTTGTCATGTATGAAAGATGGAGACCCAAAGATGTTTCTATTTCAAAGAAGATCATAAACTGTCGCAGAAATTCTATAGGACTGATATAAATAGGGATAAATTATCTCACATCCACTTGTGAATATTAACACTGCCTTTGATGAAACACAGGGGGGAATCACTCAAAAAAGCCAGGAAAGCAGTGCCTGATGCTGCAGTATGCCATGACACATGCAGTACCAACTGGGACCAGTTCTTGCTGTTTGGGTCACATCCCTTGAAACAGAATATAGGATACACAAGCAAATGAGCATGTGCTCAGCATCCCCTGCCTTATATGCAGCCGCTCCTTCTGTCCCTCATACAGGCACAGCTGATTTCTGTTGTCAATGCAATAAGCTCTGTAAGTGTGTGCGTGGGTAACAAGTGAGTAGACAAGGGTGCACAAGTAGACACATACTGACCACACTCTCAACCTGCTTCACATCCAGCTCTGCAGGGCAGAGCTGGCCCCTAACCATCTGCTGTAGATCCAGAATGGGGAGTCCACCTCCCACTCCACTCTGCTGCTGGCAGCTCTTCTTCTTCTCATACATGCCTATAATACCACAGCTGTCAGGATTTGACACGTTACCTTCAGCAGAGAGATCACATCTTCAGGAGAGTTAAAAAAATCTGAAGGCTTTTAGGTGTGGGCTTGGGACTGATGCTAATATTCTTTACTGGAAGGTTTAGCTGCCTGCCTGAACTCTGGTTACCTCCTCCAGAGGCTGACTTAGTCACTTGCTGAAGGTCATTGCTAAATCAAGGTGGTTTGTATGTATTCTGAGAGGTTCCATCGTGAAACACTGAAATGTACAACTTCTGGAAGATTAAGGCCTCATACCACACGTTCTGAATATTCATGTATATTAAAATGTGCTGTAGGAATGATGTTAGTGCCTTGGAGGGAAACAGGGTTGGGAGCTTTCTAAAATAAGACAGCACTGATGCTTTACAAAATACAGGAAAAAAAAAACCAACTGGTTAGTATTCCAGATTAATTTTCCAAACATAGAATTTAACTATCCCATAATATTTTGACATTATTTTTGATTTTAGTGTCCATATTGTGCTAGTGAAGAGAAATTTTCAAAACAATTTCATGTTGGCCAGCCTTCTTTGGCCAACTCCTCTAAAACATAGTGTTATTTAACTTGCTCTACTCAGCAGGAGCAGAAAAAGGTCAAAGCTAAATTTTTTTGAAGACATCATCTGCTTCTTGATCTTGCTTCAAATATTCAGAGGTATCCACTGTTTTGGCACCCCTGCTCTGAAAGAGTAAGGATTTTATTCACTGATGTGTGGACCTTGGACAATTCCAACCTAAAACATTGGGAGCTATAAGCAATCAGTGGCCCTTAAAACAAACGGTTAGACAAGGGCACCTGGAAACAGGCAATCTAGAGTAGTGGATATTTCCTAAACCACAGGTCCTTGGTTTTAAATGGTAAGTAATATTGTTGCTCTTAAAATAAAATTTAAGAACCTGACCAGCATTTTCCTAGCAAGTTCTGCTGTACTGCTACCGCTTCTCTTATACCAGAGGCATTTTTCGTCCTTAAGTAAGAAGACAAGAGAAGAAATCCTACAAAAGACAACTCATTAGTTGCATATTTAGGGTCTGATCCTTTTCTTGCTCAGGAGTAATTCCATTAAAATCAATGGATTTATACATCTATAAACCTTGCTACCTGAAAGAAGAATCAAAACCTCACATTTCATAGGTTTGGGTCAGTTCCAGTGGAAATCTTTGAACTATTTTAACAGTTGTGATAATCAGCAGTGTAAAATCAATATTTTAAATAGAAAATTTCTTGGCCAAACATGCAAAAAATAGTAAATAAATGACAAAAATCTTAATGACCAAGAGGAACTAATTTGATTGTCAGTAGCATTTAATATAAGTAGTTTATTTTCTCCGCAGAAAAAAAGCATTTATAGTCTGAATTGTTCTCCAATTAGATGGGCTTCTTGTTTATTATCTGTATTTCCATAATTACACACTATACGAGCAATTTATAGGTGCTGAACATACCAGATACGTCCAACAGACATGCACCTTCTGTGCTGCCTTACGTACCTGGATCTTCGTGACCTCCCATTGATTTCAATGAAATGTCCATTTAAAAAACAGCAGCGCACAAGTATGCAGGGGGCTCCAGCACTGAAGGGGTTAAAAGGCCTAAGGATAGAATACCCCATGAAAACAGCTGCACTTTACAGCTCACCTCAATTTTAAACCAGTATTGTACTGAAATTTCAGGCATTAACAAGAAAGTGCAATGAATATGGTATCTAAGGTTCTCTATTTATATTTTCTAATGATGTGTGGTATCTTATAGAAGGGCTTTTCCATGGGTATTTGGGTGTTATTACTACATTAGCTTTACAGTATAGTGTGACTTGCGAGGTTGAGATACAACTACACCTACCTGAAAGGCATTCTTACATTCATTAATTCAGCATATTTGCCCAGGACCTCCCAAGGGGCATGCAACTTCACAAAGATGATGTCACTGTTTGTTAGAGATGACTGCAAAAGAGAAAAACAAGAAAAGCCACCAGGGCTTACTTTTTCAAGTAAAAAAGAAAACTATTGTCAGTAGACAATATCTATTTTTCTGTTACCCGTCCAACTTCCTGACTCTTCTTCAAGCACATGTAGTTCAATCAGTATTTTGTCAACTTGTTTTCCTTCGGGTTTCCTGAGAGCCATCCTGTGACTCCCTTCTGATCTGCATGTGCATTATTCTTTCACACAGGAAAGAGGACATGGAGGGTAGGCTCACATTCAGTTTTAGGTTACTCAGGTGTTGGGTGGACATAAGGCTGGTGGATAAATCTAGGTCTGGAAGCTTGGTCCCGAACTTCAGCTAAAAGAAAAATGGCAATTCAGGATCTGATTCTGCCAGTTTGCCTGGTTTTCTGCACTCAGACAGAAGTGCAGATGTATGGAAGCACATCTAGCAATCAAGAAAAGTTTGTATGACAGTGTGGTCTTGTCATTGTTGTCCCACATGGACAAATAATGACATCCCAGTTACAAAGCCATGATCTCCATCTTCCTTTCCTCCGGCTTCACTCTTGGCCACAAGAATATTCTTCTGAATGTTAGAATTCTTCTAACAGTTATTTCTAACGGAACATTAGAATTCTTTTGAATGTTAGAAATAAAGCCAGTGGGAAAAATGTAAAATCTGATGCTACCCAAAGCATAATATTGCACAAATTTGTTGCCCAGGAGGGTTGAGAGCCATGACTATGGCAGCAAGATCTCTTTGCAGTGCTGCCACCTTCATTTCTATGGGGTTTAAGTAGTGTGAAGAGAGCTTTCTGCAGGTTATATGCACCACAATGGCTGTTATCTAACAGAAGGCTGTCTGGCAAAGAACACAGAACATGCAGCAAAGAGGAGGAGAGGAGAAATTTTGCTGTGTTTGCACTTAGGAGGAGAAACAGTGCTTTACAAGAAATCTACACCACAGTCAGCTGAAACTGATGTGAGAACACAGCCATGTTAATACTGACATATTAATTGTTCAAATTCTAATACAAATCAATGAAATTATCATAAAATTGCATACAATACAGATTTAGACAACAGAATGAATCACATTAATAGGGACAAATACTACAGGCTGAGTTTGAGGAATACCCAGGCAGTGGGTAAAGGTGTACAGGATGTGAGAAAAAGGAAGTGTGAAGACTGAGAAAACCATGCAAGAATATGGTTTGCTGGCTTAAAGGATGATTTTCTTGTTTTTTTAGACATTGTGCTAGATTCAGTGTTTCTCACATTAACCCTTGGTTAACATAACTTACTAGGGGTTCTTAGATCTGGCATTGTTTATCTGGAAGCTACTGTGACTGTGTGGGAGGCTGACTGATTCTTTTGATGCCTGTTTGGTTCTTCCCTCCACTATCCTGATAGAGCTGAAATTATTGAAGCTGCTATAGCATGCTATAGCATGTTCATGTTCATTGTGTTCAAAAAAACAAAACAAACCCAGATACTACAGGGTTAACATTTTTTTTAAACCACAAGAATATTGGAAATATTCTAATATTCTGTCCTTGAAAATGGACACAGTATGTTTGTACCCACAGTACTTTTGGGCTGCATGAAAAAATAGATTTAGATCATAATGGAACAAGTGACTTCCTGGTATTAAAAAAGGTAGAAAAAACTCTTACTGCTCTTTTGCTGATAACTTTCTGAACAATATTTGAACACGAAATGATAAAACAGCAACAAAATGCCACTAAGAAACCTGCTTCAGAGACAATGAATTCAGTCATACTCTTTTCACTGACTTTTATGGATTCTAAATCAGGCCTCTAATGATGAGGGTTTTTTATAGGTACATTTCAGAAATTATCCTTTATTTTTCCATGAGACTTTAGAAAGTAGATACCACAAAACCAAGAGTAAATTCTGCTATGTCTCAAGTCAGCAGGTTAAGTCAGCAGTGGACTATCAATTTTGTCATGAGCAGCCTAGATTAAGAAAAAAACCCCAAACCACCACCAAACAGAAACCATCAAAACTCAAAAGAACTATCTAATAAGCTCAATATACTGAAGGAAACTGTGGTCCTGACACACTAATATTTGAGAAATGAAGGAAAATTAAAAAAATTAAATTAAAAACAGGCTGGCTTGTAGGCGTCTTCTACCACATTGTAGTTTAAGCAATATTAGATATGGTAGCCACAGTAAGACAACGTACGAAGATGTTGTTTCACAAGTGAATACTGTCTTCATCTACATTTGATTTCTAATGTGTTACATGATTTTACACAGAAACATGAAAAACTTCTGTATAGGTATAATAAATATAAATACAGATGTTTAAAGAATATTTTTTTCTCAATATCTTGTAGTGTTAACTTTTCAGCTTTGTCAACAGAATATTTAACTAAAATACATTTGGGAAGTTCAGTTATTTTCAGAAGAGATAAAGATGCTTTATTATTGAAAAGGAAAACTATTTCTCTAGGGTTTGCTCATGTTAAGTGTTCCTAAAGGAAAATACTAAGAAAGCCCATGAAAAACAAGATTAGGAGGAGAACAAATCCAGATGAAGAAGTAATTGAGTTAGTTACCCTCACCTTATCTAAGGAGAAAACAGCCAATCAAAATACCTGAAAAAAATACCAAGAGCACCATCTTAGTTAAAAAAATACTTCAGTGCATGGAATGTGCTAAGTAACACAGTACCCCTCAGCTTCTAAATGTTTCATTGAGAGGAGAGGAACATTATTCCATTGTAATTGACTTTTGAGGCTTGGCTCATTAAATGATTTGGAGAAGTAAACTCAATTTCACATTATGGGAACACAAAGAAAAATCAATGCAACCTTGTTTCCTTTGGAAATTTAAGTAAGACAATTATTGACATGAGCAATCTGCTAGAAAGTGATATCTAGAAGATGAAAAAAGAAAAACAGAGTAATCAAGGGGACAGACAATGAGATAAAAGATTTTGCAAACATGAAAATGAAGTAAGTGTTTGCAATTAACCTGTGGCACCAGCTACTATTGAGTTATGACCATGTGACAGTTGCCAGGCCACCAATGTTCAAATAAATTCCTTGTTTCAAATTGATTTTTTGAGGAGAAATATCCATAGCAAAACAGATTTTCTCCTGGTCATTAATAACAGTCTTGCTCATTTTCATAGCAATGCAAACCCTGTGTGACACAAGACATAAGAATCAGAATTGCTGACTACTTTAGGTTGAACTGGTCCTCTAGGGGGTCATCTGGGCTAACTCTCAAGCTGCAGCAGGGCCAATGTAGATCAGATTGCTCAGAGTCTTTTCCCACTGAGTCCTGGGTATCTCCCTAGGCAGAGGTTTCAGAGCTTCTGGGCAACCTATTTACTGAAATTGGTTGAAGAACAGAATATTTCCTATGGAAGAACATTTCTTTTCTCCAGAGAAATGCTGATTAAAAACTACAAGTTTCTAGACATGAAAATAAATGAAAATTCAGCAGGTTCAGTGCAAAGGTGTCATTCTTTGTTTCTTACAGGAGCTGCTTCTTACAGGAGCTGTTTAAAAATCATTATTCTGATGGAGAAGCACAAGAAAGGTGTTTTTGCTTGAATGAAACCCCGATCTTCAAAATGGGTTTGTATGGTAGAATTCACATCACCAGTCTGGGTTACAGATAGTCAATATACAGTAAGTTTCGGTGTTCAGTGCCATTAATTTACTATTTTTCACAAGCTGTAAGTTTTCCCTTCTCCTTCTTCCCATTCCCCAATCTCTTTTTACAGCTGGAAATAATTTTCCACAATTCCTGAAAATATTAGATCAGAATTTGGTAATCACAAATTTCTATATCCTGTATATATATAGAGAGATTGTTAGAGATACTCGATTCCCAACTTTTCTGGCTTCACTGACAAATCTCTCTAGTACTGTACCATTGCTGTTGCCCTAGTTACCCAGGTGGTAACAGAGGCCCACATGTTATAGACTTGCCCTTCTGGAAAGACTACCTTGCTCTTTTACCATTACGCTTTTACAGACATTGTATTTTCCAAATGAAACAAATCAACCACAAACATGTTTAGAAATTAAAGCTCCATATTATTCTCCTGTACCACTATGTAAGAGTGGAAGAGGCTAGAGTAGTTGCCATTTGCTTAACTCCAAAAGCATGGGCACCTTCTGTGGTGAGTTACAGCTAGGACAAGGAAATCTTGTGAAGGGCAGGTTCTCATTTGCCTACTGAAAGCAGACACAGAGCAGTGTTAACTGTTTAATTGAAGTCCTGGCTACTAACTCACCTGTACTGCTGCAGGCATTCCAGCTCCTTTTAATGGCAGGATTTTAATATACATATTCACTACTGACCTGATTCTACTTTTCTGAAGTTATCATTGTTAGTGAGAATGGACTAACATTGAACGTCTCTTGAAAAGCCCACATTTTGCTATATTTGCAGGCTGCCTTCCAGGCTCAAGGCTGGTGATTAGTGTCTTTTGTCAAATACCCTATTGAACATTCTCATCCAACGGAGACTTTCTTTGGTTCATTATCAATAATATTGTCAAGTCATTTTAAGACAAAACCAACTCTAGGACTCACCTTAGTACAATCATTTCTTGAGTCTGAAAGTTAAGAAAGAGGAGAAAAAAATATTCACAGCATATAACCTTGAAGAAGGATAAAAACTAGTCTCCAACCGAATGGTGTAATTGTTTCTTTGCCCTGAGGCTACTAGGCAGGCAAGTGCAAAGATAACACCAATACTTTTATTTATGTATGTATATCAATAGAGAAAAGAAATCAAGATTTACCATTAAGGTGTTTTCCCTATCACCATTTGAGAGGAAAATACTCAGGATAAGACTCTCCTCACCTTTTAAAGCCTTCCTTGTAAAAGTAAAAGGAGATAAGTAAGATTTTGAAACACATCCAGAACCAGAATTAAACCTTGCCTACTTTAGCAGGACCTTGCCAGGGAAGTTAAAGAACTGAAACAGGAATGTTGCTTTAATTTCTGGCAAACATAACTTATTTCTGCTAAGACCATAGTTCAGGAGAAGACCGAAAAGGAGACAAAAATCAACATCCTTTCCCTAGTAGCATTTCTCTTTATAATCAAGCTTTGTACAGTGTCTGAGTGCAGAGTGGTAAATTTTAACTGCTACAGGTTCCACTGTTTTTGAGAATTACTCTGCTAACAGCACCGATTGATTTGCCATGTGGTGAATTAAATGGATAAATGAAAGCCAGCAAATTTCAGTTGATTAAACCATTCTTCCTCTGCAAAGCCAAAGTAAATGTAAATTCACAAGGCTAATTCCATAGAACTGGGAAGGCAACAGTAATATGCTGCCAATACTTTTTGAAAATGCATACATTATTACTGGGTAATTACTAAGCTACTGTCAATATGTGTCCAGTTGCAGGGAAAATATTACATATAAGCATTAACCTACACGTTCATGGATCAGAGAAATCTACTAAATAATAGCACCAATATCTTTCACATATATACTTTCAATCAAATTACAAGTTTTGTGAAAAAGGGGAATATATTGCTCATATTTCACTTAGGATTTTAAGAAGATTTTGACTTATAAGAAACAGTAGGGCAAAAGCAGTAAGGATGAAAATAAGAGGGAAAAAAAGATATCCCTAAGTGATAATTAGAAAGCTCTCAGTAAAACTATTTTGACATAAAACAACACTTACATAAAATATAGAATAACTTGATATAAGGAGACAGAGTTACATCATCACAATTTTAAATAATTTTTCTAGGAAATCTAAAGACAACATTTGATGATAGGATAAAGCTTTATCTTTACTTTGCAAAACATTTCCAGAGGTTCAGCTCCAGTGGAGTTAGTAATGCAGGCAGGTGACTACTGCCAGCATTCAGGCAATGTGTCATTTAATTCAACTCAGAGCAAGTGCCATTGTTACAGTGCTTAATTTCTGGCAGCAGCTGACAGGATATCAATGCTGGAACACAACAGAGTTAGTAGCGAGAGGAAATGTTTGCAAATGTCATTTCATGCAGACAAAAATGTGTGAGTGGTAGAGCAACATAAAGAGCAGAGTAAATAAAATGCAAATACTATCTCTTTGCTCAAGTTTACTGTGCAATGATGAGCTTGCAGTCTGCAAGAGAGATAAATTCCTTTGAGAGAAGAAGCAATGTAGGAAAGGATGTCTTTAATTCTAACTAAAGTTATCTGAATTTGCTTGTGATGGACACGATAGATCTCACAGTATACGTATAGTAACTTATATGTACTACATCTACCATGGAAAATATATCCTCTGACTTGAACTCCACTTCCTAGAGAGAAAGATTAAAAACACCTGTAGCATGACCATCTTAAATGGAAGAGGTTGATCTGAATATGAAGTACTGATACAACATTTCCTGATAATCCCATTAGTAAGTACTGAATTAATGCAATTTTGTCCCACCCAGGTAAGATTTCTGTCACAATTAAAATAGCTTATCATATGTATTTTATCTGAAAAACAGACAGGAGGTATCTTTTAATTCCTCTAGGCTGGAAGATAGTATGAACAAGGGAAATTAATTATTCACAGATTTAAAAATGCAAATAGCTAAAACTACTGAGCACAATAATGTGATTTTACTTATGAACATTTTATTTGGCATTGTCTCTTTACATGAGCCATCAATTATATGCTGCAATTTTGGATCAAAAGTATTAATATTTTTTATAGCGGTAGCTGAGATCATCAAACATTTTTGACTGTTCTGTGGGACAAAAAAGGTCTCTTATGTACAGTATTTTACTTTTGGCATCACAGGCTGTTAAAAATACATTGTACAATTGAATTTCACTTTAGCAGGCAACTTCTTTTGTGATTTATCCCAAATGTAAAATATAAAACAAATATTATGTCCCATTAATAATTTTTTGAAGAAGAAAATACTTACATTTAATGAATTGTCTATTCAATATTCATGTTTGCTTTTAGAGGCTTATTGAAGAAACATTGCTTTGGCAAAGAAAAAGGCAATTTATTTTTTGTCCAACAGTTAATTTCACAAACTTGATAATCAATCAAACACCCAAAATGTGCAGGCAGGCTTTCTATAGCTTTTACATATCAATAACCTAGAGGAACTGAACAAGCTGCTTTTCATGACATCACAGAATAATAGAGTTTGGAAGAGATATCCAGAGGTCATCTAGTCCAAACTGATGCCCAAAGCAGAGAAAACTAGAGCGGTTTGTGTGGTCTTGAATATCTCTGTGGATGGAGACCTCACAATCTCTCTGGGCACCACATCATCTCTGGACAGAAAGGCCACCACTGACAACCCATATGGGCACAGAAGCTTTTACAGCAGCCCAGGTTCGCAGCACCCGCCTGTGTTCCAGCAAGATGAAGCTATTTGTTTTCAGCTCTGTTTTAGAGTCTGGTTTCTCAGCTCATATAATCAAGGAAGACAAGAAATACTTCTACATCTATCAACCTAGACTCCAAAATCTTTTCAGTGTCAACACTTTCCAGTATGCAGTGAGCTGTCCTGTAGCTCTTTGTTACAATCTGTATAACTCTGTATTTAACAGCGTAATGCAAAATTCTTTCTAGAGACAGACATTGGTGAACTGAGAAGACCACAGCTGAGGAAGAGCCTACTCCAAATAACTTTACCAGGTGAAAAGTTTTAGATCAGTTCACATGGCACAATGAAGTCCCAAGTTCTTCAAGTCAGCTACACATCCACAAAGCAAGGAATTACAGGCAGAGATGTTATCCCTGGCTGTAGAAAGAATAATGGGGTTAGTGCTTGTGCATGTTAGCGTGGCTGATTAGTCTGGGTGCCATCCTGCACTCATGTAGTCATAATACCTGCAATTCCCAAGCTAGTTCACGCAACACCTGGGAGGGTCTCTGCACCATACCTGGTTGTGCAGGATGTATACTTTGTTCTGTCCTGCAGGAAAGGGAAAGTCACAGAAGACCACTCTGACAGCACCTGCACAGACTTAACACAGGTCCCCATTTTGAGGGAAAGGCAAGGCACCAGAAAGAAACACACGACACAGTTAAATGAAGGGGAAAGATACACATGAAGAGTATGAATCATTCACAACTCTACCAGATACAGTTCTCTGTAAACTCTGAATCTGGATGACTCAAATGCTTGTTCCCGCAACTCACATCTCAGTCTTCTGTGCTTTATTCATCTTACTGCTAGAATTGTTAAACCTGGAAAGAGTTTGAGGAGCTGTCTTCTTATAATTTATTTCACATTGTTCAACTCAGTGCCACAAAACTCTTCTGCCTGGCTTTTTGAAGGCAGAGGCTTGAGCGAGCCATTTTTCCTTTCCTTTCCTCTTCCCCATTACACAAATAGTTCTTATAATCCTTTAATAAGATGGCCATAGTGAATTTCTGAGTAACTGCATGCTGTAGTTTTACTAAAGGTACTCAAGTGATTTGATGCATTTAAAGGATGTAAATAACAATTTTTACAGGGGAAATTATCTTGTAAACCTTCCAAAGCATATGGTAGATGAGCCATCACTCCAGATAAAACAACATTACTACATGAAAGGGCAGTGCTTCCCGAAGCAAAATATGATGGTAAGAGGAGGCTTGATTACCACAGTTCAGCTCAAAATTTGAACTAATTAGGTAGATTTACCTTTTCTAAATTCCAAACCATACTCAGACTGTGAAAGACTTCCCACAAAAATTTAAGTATGCAAAACAACAAGAGATAAAAGCAAAGCTGTCTTATATGCTGGCTTCACAAAGTCACAGCTTTGGGCTGACCTGAAAAGAAATGCTGTGGTCTAGTACAGAGCAGAAATTCCTAGTAACTGATGGTCTATATGATTTTTCATCTGTCTCTGCTCAGCTGAGTTCAAAGTAATTTGACTTCTGTATATAACCAGATCATCTGATATTAAAAAATATACATCAGAAACAAACAAACAAATTCTTAAGCAAAGGTAGCATAATTAGAATTTAACTGGAGACAAGATGAAATTGAAAAAATAACATCTGTAAACTAAGAAGGGAGAATACTGGATCCTTTCTGCATCTGTACAAATCCCTTCATTTGCTAAATGTGCTTTAAACCAAACAAGGTCAACATAAGACAAGGGCAAATTATTTTGCTTTGGACTATTCTAATTTTTTGTGATAAAGCAATGTCCAGTACAATGCACTGACCAGGTAAACACCTATACATGAGCTCTACTATTGATCAATTATTGCTGTTCCAAATGTGCCTATTGACATAAGGTGCTGGATGAAAACCTCTTCTGTATGACACAGAAGAGCAAAGCAGCACTGGACGGAGCTCAATATTTTCTTGGCTCAGATAAAGGTGATAGAGGACAAAGATGATTTGCTCTTCAGTTCAGAGCACTTACATGAAGCTTTAATGAGAGGAATCACAGAAAGCAAGCAAGTCTTCTTTTGCTTGAAGGCAAATGTCACTATCACAGGAGGTAACATTATTTTTGATTTGATTGCATATGTTGCCAAGTGATAGTACCATCCTAAAAAGTTTTGCTGAAGAATATTGAAATTTGAGATCCCTATGATGCTGTGAAACTAAGGCCACAAGTAACACACCTAGTGGCAAAGAATCCACCTCTCCAAATTCACTTACACCATGGAAAGTGCTGCAATATCAATACGGCTCATACATCAAGGGCTTTAGAGCTAATTCAGTCATTTTGTTGAAAGGAGTTTGCTTAAGAACAAAACAATTTTGGCTCAGTGAATATTAGAAAAGATATTTTTTAAATGCTGCTGAATGAGGTGGGTGACCTGATGAGAGAGGATATGGATAAGGCAGAGTTACTGAATGCCTTCTTTGCTTCAGACTTTAGTGCTAGGACTGACCCTCAGGAATCCCAGTCTCTTGAGGCAAGTGAGAAAGTCTGGAGGAAGGAAGGCTATCCTTTGGCCAATGAGGACTGGGTTAGAGATCATAGAGGCAAACTGGACACCCACAGATCCATGGGCCCCAAAGGGATGCACCCATGTTTGTAGAGGGAGCTGGCTGATGTTATTGCTAAGCTACTTTCCATCATTTTTGAAAGATCGTGGAGAACAGGAGAGTTGCGTGAGGACTGACTGTCACACCAGTCTTCAAAAAGGGCAAGAAGGAGGACTCAGGAAATTACAAGCTAGTCAGCATCACCTCCATCCCTGAAGAGGTAGTGAAACATTCTGGAGGTCATCTCTAAGCATGCAGAGGAAATGGTTACCAGGCATAGTCAGCATGGATTCATCAACAGGAAATCACACTTAACTAATCTGATAGCCTTCTATGATGGTGTGACCAGCTGGGTATATGAGAAGAGAGCAGTGGATGTTGTCTACCTTGGCTTTAGCAAGGCTTTTGACACCATCTCCCGTAACATCCTCATAGGTAAGCCCAGGAAGTGTGGATTAGATGAGTAGACAACGAAGTGGATTGAGAACTGGCTGAAAGATGGAGCTCAGAGGGTTGTGATCATCAGCACAGAGTCTACTTGGAGTCCTGTAGCTAGCTTTGTTCCCCAAGGAACCTTTGTTCAGTACGGGGTCCAGTCTTGTTCAACATATTCATCAATGACCTGGATGAAGGGGCAGAGTGTACACTCAGCAAGTTTACTGATGATACAAAACTGGGAGGAGTGGCTGATACACCAAAAGGCTGTGCTGCCATTCAGTGAGATCTGGACAGGCTGGAGAGCTGAGTGGAAGGGAAAGTAAAGAAGTTCAACAAGGGCAAGTGTAGAGTTCTGCACCTAGAGAGGAATAACCCCATGCACCAGTAAAGGTTAGGGGTTGACCTGCTGGAAAGCATCTCTGCAGAGAAGGACTTAGGAGTCCTGGTGGACAACAAGCTAACCTTGTTACAAGCTTAGCCCTTGTGGCCAAGAAGGCTAATGGTATCCAGGGGTGCATTAAGAAAGGTGTGATCAGCACGTTGAGGGAGATTATTCTCCCCCTCTATTCTGCCCTAGTGAGACCACATCTGGAATACTGTTTCCAGCTCTGGGTTCCCCAGTTTGAGTGAGACAAAGGACTACTGCAGAGAGTCCATTGGAGAGCCACAAAAATGGTAAGGGTACTGGAACTTCTCTCTTATGAGGAAAGGCTGAGGCACCTGAGGCTGTTTAGCCTGGAGAAGACTGAGAGAAGATCTTATCAATGTGTATAAATACCTAAAGGGCAAGTATCAAGAAGATGGGGCCAGTCTCTTTTCAGTGGTGCCCATGATAATACAGGGGGCAACGGGCAGAAACTGGAACACAGGAAGTTGCACCTAAACATAAGGAAAAACTTCTTTTATTTAAGGGTGACAGAGCGCTGGAACAAGCTGCCCAGAGAAGCTGTAGAGTGTCCTTCTCTGGAGACTTTCAAAACCCTCCTGGACACATTCCTTTGCAGGCTGCTCTAGGTGAACCTGCGTTAGCAGGGTGGTTGGACCAGATGATCCCCAGAGGTCCCTTCCAATCCCTGCCATTCTGTGAGCCTGTGATTCTGTGAGGTGAGGGGAAATTCCATTACTGTTAGAGCACTAGACAATGGGGATAAAAATATCCAAATTGCAGAACATTTTCTCAACAAACCACTACTTAGGGAATTATAATTGTTCATATACTGCAAGCTGTAATTCTTGCCAAATATTTTAAATACAGTACCTAGCATGTCCAAGAAACAGTGTAGAAATATGCTTTGTATCATCTGATGCAACTTTATAGAGTCACTATAATTACTTCTGCTGCATGAAAACACACATACCTACAGGCATAAACTCCTTCAGCAATCAGAGTGATGAATCGGTTACAGAAGGAATGGTATTAAAATTGTACGGCACATACCTGTCTATGTTCTTGTTACTGAAAGCTGTGCAACTGAATTGCTATCAACACAATAATACAAATTGTGCATTTCTTTCCTAAAATAATCTCATTGTCCTACTGTTCACAATTGCCATATTGTCCTTCAAAAAGAAAAGTTAAAATAATAACTGATTTCTGCAGCATGATATTTTAAAGCAGAACCCTTTCCACCTTTCTGTGTCATACACATGCACACACAGACTTCTCCCACTGATATATTTGTTTCTTCCTCCAGAATCCCACCTCTCTGTTTCGCTTGCTTGTCTCCTCCACATCAGTCAACATCACCTTTCTCTTACCAGACTCCCTCACACAACCACATAAGGGAACTAGTCTTACTAGTCACTCTCTGACTGTATACAATATGTAATGGAAGCATTTCCAGTGTCAGACCTCTGCTAATGACAACCTCTGGAACACAACAAATTAAAGACACCTGTATTTTTTTTTCAGACTTCAGTTTTAGAAGGTAAAAGGAAGTAATCTAAACCTTTGAACTGGAGGAATCTTGTATAAAATAAACATATATAAAATTCCACAAATACCAAGGGAAGAATAATGTGGGAATGCTAGATTTGCCCATATGGTATTTAAACACAAAATGGAAGCAAATCAAAAGTTTTTAAAACATTTTTGTTGCTGGCAGCATTTACGTGGAAAGCCTGTCTAGCAGAGATGCCATCTCCCCTTTAAAACATGAAAGGTTAGCAGAAAAACATCAAAATACTAGTCAGGAAAGAGCTCTGGATAAAAACTGAGCAATCATCACCACTCTGTGTGGTTGGTGGAAAGTGCAGTGACAATAACACTGACAAGAAAGTAGAAAGTCTTACATTGGAAATGTCACCAAGTGCCTAAACTTAACTCAGCATGTTAAGTTTTTTAATGTATAATGAAGAGCAAAGAAAAAGGAGAGTCGGGGGTGGAATCATGCTCTGTGCTTAGGGACACAGCTTCTCATATGACACTAGGTCTGATAGACACACTATTGTAGCACAAGAGGCAGAGATACTGGGGAGGCTGAAAGGAAAAAAAAAATCACGAAAAGATGAACACACAAAATGTCACTGTTAGGATCAAGAAAAGAAGTTA
>NW_008630033.1:13062-32799 GCF_000691845.1 Merops nubicus | reverse complement strand
TAGGGAAAGGTGCATGAAGATAAAAAAAAAAAATCCGATTAAGAGCTTATAAATCTTAGATTCCCTGGTCCTTTATTTTGTATAGATATGCAGCAGGAGGTAAAGTCCAACTTGAGTAAAAAAATGTATGAATCAATTAAAGAAAGCATAGCACAACAATATGAATGATCAAGAGTTTCAGGAAACTGGACCTAGAAGAAAAAATGAAAGAGACAGAGTGGTTCAAAATACAAAAGAAAATGCTAAGCAGACAATACAGTAATATTTTAAAAATAAGTAACAAATATTTATGAATAGGAAGGGAATGAACTACTCTCCATGTTACTTCTGCATCAAGTGAGAAAGTACAGGATTAACTTACAGCAATTCTAAATTCTAGGTATTGAAGAAAACCTGAAACATGGTCATATTCCCATCTCAAATTTTTAGGATCTGACTGTGATAACCTCTGAACACAAGATAAGAAATGTAAGTACAAGTAATCCACTCACTTCTATGTATATACTGATGAGATCTGAACCAAATTGTGGGCCTTACAACTGTGTCCCCAGCTGTTGGTCTAATTTTACTTTCCTGTAGTCACAGGAAGTAAAATGCCTGTGAAGTGAACTTGACTGCAGAGGCTGCTGTCAGCTCCCTTCTACAACAGCAATCTAGTAACAAATTTAGGAAAAGAAGACTTCTTTTACATTACACAGTATCTGATGCAAAATATCCCTGATGCCTTACAGGTAGTCTATGAAATAAATTGAGAACAGAATCAGCAAATAAAAACTTTTGCAAGCTAGGCATAGTTAGTCCTGTATGAACTTTTCAGTAACCAAATGTGATGCCATTTAAGAGACAAATACATTTTGTTTCAACACCAAACTGAATAAATTATGTGAACATGAAGCAAATTGAACAGGACTTCTAAAAATGTGTAGGTAAATGTGAAAATTTTCAATTTTATTTGAACTTAAATATCATCCACAAAAATAATGTGTTTTGGTTTATTACTGGATTACACAATCACTTCTTAAACATTTTCTGTTCTCTTTTTTTCCTATTTTCTCTTTTGTAAACTTAAGCCTTTCTTATCAACTAGCATAGCATTTTAATACCAGGCATTTAATTTTGAATCTGTTTAAATGAAATGTTTTCACATTTTCAAAATGTTTCCCTCTTATCCCAGCTAAAACTATTTTCTAAGTCTAACCTATATTAATGATTATTAATTCCTTGCCTTTCTCTTTCCATGCCTTAAGTCATCCTCCATAAATACAAAAGATTTGTTTTAAAATGTTGACTTGTGTTGTATTTCTAAGGAGATTTAACACTTGGATTTTCATAGGGGTAGTTATACAGTGAGAAGGAGTCTTTTCTTACTTGTCTGCTGTGATTGAATGTGGATATCCCTCTACATCTTGATACTAGCTTCCTCCTAGCATTTTCTGACCATCATCGTTGTCCTCCTCTTTCTCAAAACTCCAGTATGTTCACCTTCCCCATATCATTTTTACATTGTGCCTTTTGGATGGAACAATGCATTAGTAAAATCCATGAATTCTGTTTCTCTTCACAACACAGACAAAAAGCAGGCCAAGATAGAAATGTAAATCAGCATGGAAAGTACTCACCAATTCACAGTCAAAACAGCAAAGAACAGAAGGTGTCAAATAATGGAAAATCTGCAAAAGCTTTAATTTATTCCATAGCTTGGGGGTTTTAGAATTTAACATTACAAATGTCACACAGTTCTGTTAGCTGTTTGCCTTACGCTCCACCAGTATTTGGGTTGATTCTGCAATCCACAGATCTACTTGTGTAAGTCCACAGATACCACTTGGGTACAGGACAAACAAAACCTCTTATCTTAGTGTATAGTTCTGGTGTGTGCCATAGATCTGTCTCAGTTTCCTTTGCTGGACACTGGCAGGCTGCTATATTTGTATCAAAACACTGGAACTATCATGGCTCTAAGCCTGCTGATCCTGAGAAGCTGTCTGAAGGCTTACTCCCAAGGCTTACTCCCAAGGAGCATCACATCACAGGTGTGATTCAGGGCAGCCATGTTTAGATACCTGCAATGTAGAGGGAAAAGGCACCTTCAGGGTACAATTCAGTTGTTCGATTTTCCTCAGATTGAGATGAACTACTGCCCAGAAGGGCTTGCCTCTTCCCTGCCAGGTATCTATATTGCAAACATCTTTCCTGTGAGTTTCTAAAGCCAGTGATAAAATCCATAAACTTGTTTACCTGGGATGTCCTACCTGCCATAACTTCCATACACTCAACTTCTGTTTCAGGACATTTTTTAACTGAATCTGGTCTCAGAAACCCACAGTTTCCAATGGCAATAACATTCACAATGCAAACTCAAAAAGTCTGGTGAATGGCCAGGCTACAGTCTGCACTGAACTACATAAAAAAAACAACAACAAAAACAACAACAACAACAACAAAAACCCAAACAAAACCACACACAAAACAAACAAATGAAAAACAAACAAACAAACAAACAAACAAACAAAAACCCCACACCAAACATGGCCATCCTGACCCAGCACTGGTGTCAGTTCTGCTTCAGGAAGATGACCTTCAGGACCTTCAGACATGTCTTCCTGACAGCACTCCAGTGATGCTAAGAAGCCTGAACTTCTCTACATTCCCCAGAAAATGAGGTCACAGATCAGATTACAAGACACAGAAAAGCACAGGAGTCTAGGTATTGAAAGACAAGTTTCTGAGTAGAGAAAAGCATATAAAGAGCAGTGCAGTAAAACTCTGAGTTACTGGAGGATTGGCTAGCCCATATGAAAATTGAGTATAATATCTGCCTTTCATTTAAGATAAGTTTAAAAAGTAGCTGGGCTCCTTTATGGAATGGAAAGGTCTTTTTTTTTTTTTGTTTTGTTTTGTTTTCTTTTTTTTTAAAAAAAAAGCAAACGTAAAAAATTAATAGTTGTAATCACCTGGAAAAAGGTACATAAAAGTCCTCAGCAACATAGTCTTGACCTCATAGCTGGCCTTGTCTTGAGCAGGAGGCTTGGCTACAGACCTCCTTTTCCAATCAAAATTATCCTATGATTCTATGAAAGGACAGGGAAAAAGTCAATCCCCTGTACTAGGCAAGAGTTCTTTGTTATTTGTTAACAAAGTGAAGAGATGGTGATTTCACTAACTACCCAGTCAATGTGCATACACTAGAAGTAGAAAAATTCTAAAGAAATAGACCTGGTGAAAAAAAGTTGTCCTAAGAAAAAACCTTACAGAGAGACCCTTTCTGCTTTGAGCCAGTTGAAAACTGTTCAGTATTATTAGCAAATAAAGTGTCTTTCATGTGATTCTTCCAGACTCCATAGAAACTTTATACATTCCTCTTTAACAAACTGGATTTCAACAACAAAATCTCTCTTTTCCTTTTTACTCCCTAGTTAAAATAATGTGAGGTATCTTGAACTGGAGCATGCTCGGTGTTACTTGGTGAAGGGGCTTTCAGACCTAATCTGTACACTCATGGAGAATAACTGCAGAGGTCCTCTTCAGACCACCAAATTGAAGTCTATATCCAAAATTATTTTATATGCCTGCATTTCAGCGATGCATGCAAGCATGGCTGAACAGCTTTCTCCTAAAAGTAGATAACTTCTTTATAGCTCCTGTTTTAAAGAAATTAAAAACTACATTATGGAACTTTATTTTTATTGATGTTTAGTAATTGAGTAAATTAGATTTGCACAATTAGTCCAATCATGAGAATGTTGTAAGTGTCTGTTGTGGTTTGAGGCTTGGAATGGGGGTGTGACCTTCCAGCACCTGGGAGGACCCTGGGTGGGGGTGAACCATTGTATTCCCTCCCCCTTCCAACACACTCTGATGAGAGGCAGGAAGTAGGTGCTAACTCCACTCCTGCCCTGCAGCTCGGAGGTGGAAGTTGTGCTTTGCTCCATTCGACCTTGGAACTATTTCTGAGGGTTTTGTATATTCTGCTTATTTTGTATTTCCCCTAGTCTTTGTATATATTTTTTTTTTCCTTACCTCCCTTTTTCTTTTTCTGTTCCTTGTTAAACAATATACTTCATTTTTTTTTTTCAAAGTCTCTCTCTCTCTCTCTCTCTCTCGAGGGGGTGGGGGAGAGGCGAGTACATAGTTCTGTTCCGTGTGGGTCCTGCCCTGAACCCCTTTTTACACGGAACCAGAACAGTGTCTCATTTAAATGTCCATTTTAAAGGCAATGAGATGAATAAAAGAGGTTTTAATAGATTTATTATAAAACCTTTGCACAATCTTCCTCACAAAAACAGAAGAGAAGAATGTTAAAAATGGAGAAAAATAAATTCATTGGAATTTAGCAACTACTAGTCAAGCAAATAAACTTGTTGATACACTTATTTCAAAAAATAATTTCTGCTTCTGAAACTAAGCCAATTAAAGTAAAAATGTGAAAAGAATACACTAAAATTAGATGGATGGGTTGTAACAGCTTATTATGGGAGATAATTTTCCAGCTAACCTAATTTTAAACCTGTATAATACCTAAATTTAAACCCTTAAATTGCAACATAAGGAAATTGTGAAAAATAAAGGAAATGAAGATATGTTATTACAGACAGAGAAAGATACAGGAAAACTATACACTTCTACTCCTTATGTATAGGAGTATGTGAATGAATCTGCAAAATCCCTGAATATTCTACCATTATTACAAGCCTACAATGGCAGTTTTTCAAAACAGGACATTCATAAACTAATCTGAAAGTAGAAGGTCAAAAAAAAACATTGGCAGTGAAGAGAAAATGTCTTCAAATCTACCAGTCACTACAAATGTGAATTTTGCATGTTGCAAGAGAAATTATAGAGTCATGGTTTTCAGATTTACATGTCTCCATTTTGTTCCTCTCTTATTTTCACTGTGGTAGTTTTCTTCTTCGTGGGAAGTTCTGAATTTTAAAAAGGTATGGGAGATGGTTGTTAAAAACTTAGCACAAAGGTCTTACATTAGTCCTTGACAGTGGATACTTCAGAAAGGGGAGTCAGTCTTACAATAGACTGAAAGATCTATTTGAGTCTATTAACAGAAAAAAAAAAAGCTATACCTAAGAAAAGTAGTAAGTACAGTACCATGAAGACTTCTTAGAGTAAATAAAAGGGTCTTTACATTATTTTGTGTAAAGGGTACCTTCAGAGATTCTTTGAAAAACTTTCATATAAGAACACAAAAGATACTTGCGCACAGAAGAGAGTTTTGTCAACCAGATAAACCTTAAACAGGGGGATATAACTAATTGGCTGGCAGAGGTTTCAGTCAATGTGGCTATCTCAGGAGCATTTTCCCCTCAGGTCAGGCTTTATTAAACTTCTTTTACAACATCACTTCATTACCACTCAAACAGCAAGAAACAAATAGGTAAATACATGGCAGATAATGCCACATTTAATTTGGGCCCAGAGAGCCATAAACTGAAATGTTTTTTTCAATAAAGTCTGAGCACTGAGGTAATTTGACGAGCTCTATATATGAGGCTCTAATCAGAATTAAAACAGAGTTAATCCAAGGCACACAGCACTCATGCTCTGCTCGCCCCATGACCAAATTAACCTGGTATCACAAAGAAAGTAATCAGGTGGCGAGCAGGCCTGGAGACATTTTGCCAAGAGTGTATGAGAAAGAGAATTGTCCTTTCCAGATTCATGCTTCCCTCCTGGGAGGGCAGCCCCACAACACTTCTTGCTGTAGGGTAAGATGCAAAAGTTCCCTAGACCAAAAATGCACTGCAGCCATTTGAAATCAGTAGCATAATGTTGTAAATACGATGCCATCTTTTCAAAACAAGTTCAATACCAAAATCATCAACAGGAAATGAGAATGTAAAATATACTGCTGTTGTTTCTATATGCTCTGTCTCTCTGTTCCCTACAAACAGCCCTAGGTTTCTTCTCATTAAGTCAGTACTATCAGGGAGTGTTTCAGCAAACCAGTTATGTCACCTTTGGGCGATGAAAACTCTCACTATGCATTAAGTGATTGTAGCCTTGTGCACTGTGCTTGTTCCTGATGCCATTGGCAGGAAAACAACGTCTCAAAAATAATTGCAATTTAAGACCAATTATTGTAACTGGAAAGGTGATTTTTGACATATAGGAGACATCTCAAATATGACCTTAATTTTTTTATTTTTTTTTTTTCCTACTCTATTGCCTGTCTGTTTTTTTCCATGAGCCTGGCATCCTTCAAAAGGTTTTAAGGTTCTGATTTGTGAAGATTGATGATAGGAAACTGTGACAAAAAAAAAAAAAACAAACCAAAACTGCTCAACATTCTTGAAGGAAAAGAAATATCTCAGGGGCTTTTTCATCCCTTTTCATTTATCTACGTATGTTCTATATTACCTGCATAGCCCATGAAAAAAAAAACATTTCAAAGTTCCAAGTTTTTCAAGTGTAGGTCAATATTTCAACTACAGTTTCTTAATCTACTAGCTTTACAAAATCATGTTGAAGACCAGAGTTTGTTAACTCAGAAACATTCATTTCTGGGTTCCCTCAGAGAATCAATAAGGTTATTTTTAAAAACTGCACACTGAAATTTGAATTCAGATTCTATTCATCCAGAATTCCATGTACTTCCTCAAATTTTGCTTTTAAATTGTCACTGTGCTGTACAGTGGACGTAGTATCTGAAATCTAAAACATTTTCTCCCAGAAGCTTGGGCAGCTGGAACCTCCTCCATGGTTTAGTGACAATGCTTTTTGGTACAGAGTACTTTCTGGAAATGGACACTGTTCTGTTCATACCTATACATTTTTCTGTAAAACACTACTGATAAGAGATTTTACCTGCTGTTTGCATCAGATAATGAACTAACAATAAATCTTTTGAAGATCAGTTTGGTTTTAACTTCTTCTGGTTGTATTTGGATGAATTGAAAAGACCAGTGTTTTAAATCAAATAGCTGGAAGTGCATGTGGTGGGTTTGCACTTCAGTCTGGTTCCCTTGTTGCAGGCATAGTTTATGTCACTTTGATGTCTCCACCCATGATTTGTGGATGCCATCAGACACGGTGCTTAAACATCAAATAACAAACTGTACCCTCTAATAATAGGATATTATGCAGTTTGTGAAACCACAGCTCCTGCAGGCTGCATAATTGTACTATATGTTCATTATCTGTAGATATTTACATCGGAATAATAGGACAAAAAAATGGGAGACTGAAACAACTTACTAGTGTTCATGAAAGCTACTGAATGCTTGACAGTAGTTACAGCAGTAGATTAACATTAAATTACATCTGTGGTAGCCTGACCCTGGCTGGAACCTATCAAAAGCCCCTGAACCGGACAGGGGAGAGAAAATATAACAAAATGCTCATGGGTCAAGATAAACACCGAGATCACTCATCGGTTACTGTCATGGACAAAACAGACTAGACTGGGGAAAATTAATTTAATTTATTACTAATTAAATCAGAGCAGGTTAATGAGAAATACAACCAAATCTTGAAAAGTCCTTTTCCCCCACCCCTCCTTCTTCCTAGTTTAACTTTACTCCCAATTTGCTCGACTTCCTCCCTGCTAGCAGCACATGGGGAATGGGGGTTGTGGTCAACCAACACCACACATTGTCTGTGTTGCTCCTTCCTCCTCACATGCTTTTCCTGCTCCAGTGTGGGGTCCCTCCCACATGAGACAGTCATCCATGAACTTCTCCAATGTGGGTCCTTCCTACAGGCTACAGTTCTTCACAGACTCCTCCAGCATGGGTCCCTTTCACATGGTGTAGTCCTTCAGGAACAGACTTCTCCATTGTGGGTCCCCCACATGGTCATAATTACTGCCAGACACCTGCTGCAGTATGGTATCCTTTCTTCACAGATCCACAGGTCCTGCCAGGAGCATGCAGGTCTTCAACACAGGCTGCAAGGGAATCTCTGCTCTACTGCTTGAAGCACCTCCTCCTCCTCCTCCTCCTCTTCCTTAACTGACTTTGGGGTGTGCAGAGTTGTTTCTTTCACATATTCTCACTCCTCTTCTGGCTACTGTTCTGCAGCAGGTTTTTTGCCCTTCTTAAATAAACTATCACAGAGTCGTTACCACTGTTGCTGATTGGCTCAGCCTTGGTAAGCAGCAGGTCCATCTTGGAGCTAGTTGTCATTGGCTCCATCAGACATGGGGGAAGCTCCTGGCATCTCCTCACAGAAGCCACCTCTTCAGCCCTGCTGCTATCAAAACCTTGCCGTGGAAACCAAATACAACATCTGATCTTCTCCAAAGGCTAAGAAGGCCTAGTTTTGTCCAAATGCCAGTTTATCCTAAAGGGAAGCCTGTTAGTCATAGGTGATGTCCTTAATATCGCCTGCACAATATGGATGATCATCACACTCACTGTGTGCTGGTGCTTCCTAGCACATATCTCACACAGTACATACTCACAGACACCTTTCACTCTGTAAAAAAAAAGCTCAAAGGATGGTAGACACAATTTTGGTGGTGGAAGCTTTCCCTGTCCACCCTTTTCTCTAGTGTATAGGGTTTTTTTTGTATGTGCAGAGTAAGCTCACCATGACAGGGAAGGGATATGAGTACCAAAGGACAACTAGCAGCCAGGATGCCCCAACTGAACTGCAGCTTGCTCCTGCTCACCACACAAACTGGCCAGCTGCAAATACTGAGCCATAGGCTGAACGTTCTGCTATAAACTGGATGTCTGGTTGATTAAATTAACATCTATAGTAGCAATAAATTACAAACAAGTTATTACTCTTTCAATAACTAAACAAACTGAAGTCATAACTGAAAAAGAAACAGAGTCGGCTCCAAAGGCACTGAGATTTTATAGTGTACTGTTTCTCAGAGAATCCAATTACATAAGCTAAGTTTATAAAACACCTTTCCTCACTCAGATCTGCAAATGCCACTTGGGGAATGTAAGTCAGCTTAATTCTTTTCTGCCAATGAATCATAATCAGCAGTAATGTTTATGTAAGAGGAGTCATGAACAATCGCAGTGATGACGCACAAACGAGAAAAAAAGCGGATCAGTCTCCCATAAGTGTTTTGGCTCTGCGGTACTAACAACAATAACAACAAAAAGTAGTAGATATCATTTTTGCCAGAATAAAAGATAATGTTTAACTATGCTCAGAAGCAATAGCTATTGATTAAAATGTTTCTTTCACATCATCACTTTCTAAGCACAACTATAGTTAAACTTTCTGTCTTTGAATTTCTTGGGTTTTTTGTACTCCCTTTTAATTCCTAACTTTTACCTCACTTTGACATGGTCATAAGTCTATTTTGGCTTTACACTTGGGGATGAGCCAAGAGTCACAGATATACTATACCGTGTGCTCTGTCATCTGTAATTTCCCTCAACATTCATAATTTTAAACCAGGCTTCAAGTTGTTGCTAAATATAAGTCCCCTTTTTATTGACTACATGTTTTTAGCCTCTGAAGTCCTGTCCCATTAGAACAAAGTTACAGCCACATTAAGAGAAACTGCTTCATAGAAATCCTACCACCTCACCATGAACCTATCTACGTCTGCTTTTGAACTTGAAAAGGCATGAAATAGTAGTACCCTGTAATTATATTGCATCAACTGAAGAAGTTTCTAAACATAACTTTCAGATTCAGATTACACCTGCTAATAGATTTTTGTTCATACAACAAAAGTTAAGCTTATACTGTGCCCTTCTTCCCTGTCTTTTTGGGTTTTCTGCAGAGAACACCTATTGTATCTTGCTACTGCCTATCAGCTGCCTGATGTTGCCCCAGAAACGTCAGCTGCTGCTTGAGGCAGGGATTGAATACAATTAGAGATGCCCTAGTGACAGCTTGACACTTATGGTGGCAATGTTTAAATTTTTAATCAGGCATGATAACACAAAACCACACAATATGGATTGTTCTTGAAAAACAGACCAGTATGGTCCATTAACATCTTCTTTTACCTGGAAGACGCAAAGATCAATGTGCAGGCAGAAGCCCCAGTGGATTGACTGCATTTTGTAAATTATCTGAGACTAGTTCCTCAAATATATTATGCATCCAGTAGTGGTGAGGAGACCTGCTTTTTAAGGCACTAAGGAATGCTATTGCTTTGAAGCAGTTCACCGATTTTGTACTGAAATATTAGTATACATAAACATACAAAACATATAAAACAAAGGGCCTGGATACTATTTTCACTACTTACATGATTAGTTCCCTTTTACTGCATTTCTAGCCATCAATTTCTACTGTCATGTTAAATGCCTTTTCAAATAAATTATATAAAATCAACTTAAAAATATAAATTTAAAACTTTGGACACAATCATTAAACAAAATGTATCAAGTACATTTAGTAGCAGAACTATTCTGTATGAACTAGTTTAGTGCAGTCGTTAGAAGAAAAAAAACAAACCCCAAAGCATGCCAAGTTCAAACTAAATGTAGTCTATTCCTAGGGCTACGTGATCGGATCCTACCTAACATCAGGTTTGTTTTGATAACACAGTATTTACTTAAAACTAAGATGAATGTCTTCTTTTTCACAAATTACAAATCCAAGGGTGGTCTGTGTGTGTTCATCCAGCACAGATTTCTTTGAACTACCTCACCTCTATCCTGCATTTCCATTGTTTTACAGTCCAACTTAAATAGGTTGCAACTGAACAAGTTATGTATGCTTCTTGATTCATAATGGCTACCTCTGTGCATGCTCTGTTAGTGCAGTTTAATTTAAAGAACCTTACTAAAAAATATCTGCAAGACTGTATGCACCTATCAGCACAGCATAGTTACTGTTTACAGCAACTTAGTCCTACCTGGCCATTTAGGACAGGGGTTAAAACACAACTGAAACTGCATAAATAATTTGGGATAAGGGAACTTTGCTGGATTTTGGCCAAGAGATTGAATTCATAAATCTTTATTCTTGTGAAAAATAGCATGGGCCAAACGTAATTCTGATTTTTCATTCTCTCTTGAAAAGACAGGTTTTCCTGAAAAGTGATGCATTTTTACTGTCTCCCAGAGGGATGAACTCTATATTTGAAATGAGAGACACTATCTGTATTTTCTTTTTACATAAAAGTGATCATAGGTTATTTTTTTTCTGAGCATCAGTGGGCTGATCTTAGTCTCAGGTTTATCTTTTATTTGGATAAATGTGAAATAAACCCTCAGAATATGGACAGTAGTAGTACCCTCTCTCCCGTTAACCGTTTCCCAGTCAACTCTGGAAGGTATGAGTCTCATGTAATATTTACAGAAGGTATCAGTGCCTACAACTCAGCTATGCTATTAGTACCACATATCTAATATGAAATTGCTCCATTTGTAGACTTCCCTCTCCAGTTTACTCAATACGGAAGTCTGTTTCAACAAGCATTAAAGAATGAAAAGAATAGGGTTATCAAGAATCCCACAGCCAGGATACCAGGGTTATTTATCTCATGTATGAAGCATTATAAAAAAGGACAAATCAATACAGTAAATTTTATATCTGGCTGAAATGAAAAAACAGTCTCTTTTCCTGGAGTAACCTATATTTTCAACTAATTTACCTAGAGCTTCTACGCATATGATCATGTGTTGGGTGCGATCCATGTTGGACTGGGACAACACAATCATCCTATCCAGACCAAATATACATGAAAAAGCAGGGAGAAGGGTCAGAAAATTATTTGTGCTGTTCCAGTCCATTAGCATTCATTCTTAGAGCTCTGTTACCATATCTTCACTGATTCAAAGATACATTCCTTGGTCTGGGATGCCCTTGTTTACTACTAGATACACAGAACACCAAACCTGGCAGAACTTCCAGGGGGAAATCATGTGGTATAGCTGAAGAATGTGAATTCACTGGGGAATATCTGCAAAAGGTTATCCGCTTTTTCTAGATTCAGAAACATACACATGTTCAGATCTTTTTCAGCTACGTGATCTTGACATGGTGCCTGAAGTTCTCTCAACATTTATGAATTCATTTAAAATTCACTTTTGCAGTTCATGTAAAGTGAACACTCCTGAACGCTTTTTCTGTGCTACAGTTGTCAGCAAGCTACTGCAATGCATTTTTCTGCAGTGTTAATGAGGGATAAGGTTTTGAAACTGCAGTGTGAACAGCTCTGTAAGACAGGACTAAGACAACCAAGTGTCAATATATGAACTGCAAGTAGTCAAAGGAGAACAACTACACAAAATTCATAGAAGGTTAAAAGTCTTTTTTTGGCCTAGCAGTTACAGCCTGTTGCCTCTGAGCAAGTTCTGTGGCCAAAGCCACAAACAGCTCTCTCATTTTTGCTGGGACCAAACTCTTTACAGTGGAAGTAATGTATTACATATGAACAAAGAAAACAGATGTGTTGTTAAAATCTTCCAGAACTGAAGCTCAGAATGGTGTGTGGTCACAACAAAAGGAGATGCAAAAATAAGTGAGAAATAATTTAGGCACTAACTGATCATATTGCTTAGTTTAAACCTAACAGTTATGCAGCACCGTTGTTACTTTGTGGAAAGAGGGAGAGAACCAAGAATGTAGTTATTTCCTTCAGGATTATAATTTAATTTGGAAACGATCACGATCATAAAATATACATGCTAGGGTTTAATTTTAGGTCAGAGTCATATATTAGAATGACTGCTATCCTAGATTTTAAAGCCATTAGTCTAAGTCCTTATTTTGATCATTCCGAGCTTAGAAAATGCACAGTTACTGATGCTGGCAAGAAGTCACACAAAGGCCAAATGAGATTAATAAGAAATAAAACTTCATGCTAGTAGCGTAATAGAAACTGAAATGAATAATCAAACAGGCAGAACTTTCATGCAGCCTAGGCAGCAAAGTCCAAATAAATGGGCTCGAAAGGCACAAGAAAACTCTGTAGTAAGTTCTTAAATCACAATTTAAAAAAGTTTTCTGTGCAGAATGTTGCAATACGTTTCATAATACTTAAAATATAAAGTGATTTTGTAGCTTTCACTGCTGACCTTAGCACAGCAATAAAACTGCAAAAATCACAAAGTAGGAAAAGATTGTTTTGAAACCACTGGACAGATGTATCGATACGGAGGATTTATTCCACCTGCACTTTCTACACTGCCCAAACTTTCAGAGACTTCTTCAGCATCTCTCCTGGGGGAGAATTCTAGGATGTGAAATGAACAGCTACTTGTGTCCTTGGGTGTTGGGTTACAACTCCTACAGACAGTGGTATTTTTACAGGAAATGTAATAAATCCACGATGGCTGCAGTTGAAAATATCTATCAACTACTGCAGCACTAAAGATGTTAACTTCCAGGTTACTTGAAAGAATAGTTTATGGTAACTGGTTGCTGTAACCAATGACACACTCTCATACACTTATATCCACCAGCACTCTTGTTCATTCAAAAATGTTCAAAGGAAGAAAACATTTTCACTACTCTGGAGAGAAATATCTTTCACTTCTCCTCCTCAGTGTTCTCCAAAGAAGCATGCTTTTCAAGTACACAGGCAGAATATCTACACACATAGCAGGAATTCAGTGAAAGAAAGAGAGATAACGGGCAGTAGCTACATAATTGACCCAAGTCTGTAACCTGTAAATTCCTCTACCGTTTCCATCAATGGCAGCATGACAATGCATATTAGCATGAGTGTGAGTTGACCAAGCACAAGTAAAGCTAATTATTCAGTAATATCTGTTCTGCACAAAAGTGAGACTTAAGCCCTGTTTAAGCACACTTACAAAAGATTAAGAAAGAATATAGCCTAGGTATGAAAGAAATGGCCTCCTTAAGCCTTGCTCATGCTACCTATCACATTGATACATTTTTAGAGACTTCATTTTTACATTCTTGTCCAGAAAAGATTTACTGTTTTAGAACATTGTGTTGAAAATAACATTTATAAAAATTATTAATACCTACTGTCTGCTTATTTAAATGTTTAGGATTGAGACAGAAGGAGACACTTTAGGCTGTTTTCAAATTACCAAATTAGCACTCAAGTCCCTATGCCTAAACTGACAGGAGAAGTAAGGCAGAGGTCCAGTTAAGTCTCTGAAAAGAGTACCAAGACCCTCAGCAAAGAGCAGAGCAGGTAGCTTAAGAAAACATAGGTGCAAAAATGTGGATTGCACTCAGTAGAATTTAGGCTATCCAAACCCAGCACACATTTTCTCTCTTGCACAGTAGATGAAACTCTCTGGCCCACTTGTGCATAAGGCTGAAAAGGATGACTGTAATGGCCTGCTTTGGCCTTCAATCCATGTGTCTGGTTTTCCTTTAGGCTATGTTTTCCCACTGCTCTGGCAATAAATACCCTATATTTAGGCATGCCTAAATGCATTTTTCCACTGCTACAACAGAGTAAAGGGTTTTCAGAAAACCTCATACCTCAGATTCTACACAGCTTTAAATGTTGAAAAGTTTTTTTTTGTTTGTTTGTTTGTTTTTTCAGGGAAGCTCTCTTACCTCTTTTTCCATTTGAAGTCCTTCTGCTCTAATATTTCTTTCAAATACTTCCCTCTTTTCTGTGTGTGGATTGGATTTTCTATACACCAGGATGTAGTCAATTCGACATTTCCCATCTCTAAAATATAGTCCATTGGTTTTGTTCTTATCAGGTACTTCCTGGAAAGAGAAATTCAGAGATTTCAGTAACATTAATTTGCCTTGGTAATTGCTGCATTATCATTTGCATAATCAGTTTTCAGTAATGCTCAACAAGAAAGATAAGGAATCCAAACAAGCTCTTCAAGGTTTTAGGTGCTTTACATACAGTGAAGCACCTCTGAGGTTGTCTGAAAGGAATACAGACTTCACTTCAAAACCAGGAGGTTTGGTCACACAGCCACGGGACAGGAGAGAACAGATAACACAAGCTAACCTTCCTCCACCACTACCCTCCCTAAAATTAGGAACAACTTCTTACATATAAAATAAAGTATAGAATAGTGTTACTGAAGATTAAATTTAAAATTAAGAACTTAGCATGGTAGAACATTTTTCTGCATGTGAGAAGAATAAACAATGACATGCACATTTACTGTAGCAAGAAACATTAAAACCTGGTGCAGAAGTTCTCTTTGCTTTGCAATGACTCTAGTATCTCTGCCTCACAGGACACAAACAACAATATGACAGTCCTATACCTACATCACCATACCTCATCAGACTAACTACAGAATATTCTTTGCTTAAGGAACAGCTGAGGGAACCCACCAGATTTATTGGAAAATAATTCTTGGTGTTTGGTCTTGCAGTGTATAAATATAAAAAATATTGTTTCTTGGCTGTTTCCTGCAAAGAACATACCTGTTCAAATGTTTGCTCTGACAGAAAACAACAACTTGATTTCAGTGTTAATAAGGAGTTAAACAGGTCCTTCTCCTGAGATCTGAAAAACGACAATGTTGGACTTTTTTCCAGAAATTAATGAGATTAAACCCTCTACAGATACTCCTCACAATTTACACTGCTTCCACATAATACAAGACCTGCCCAGGGGCTAAGCTTTCACTTTCAGACAAGATGAAATTGTGTGAAGGTTTGTGGGTTGGAGTGTTTAGTACAAAAAATGCATGCTGTGAATGATGTGCAGGAACAAGCAGCATTCCCTCCGAGCAGTATAATGGGCAGGGACCTTCAGGGACCTTAAGATCAGGCCAGATCCAAGCTGAAGGGAGGGTTAAACTAATTTCTTTCTGGTTTTCCAGAACTTGCTCAACCATTCCTGCCAGAAATATCCATGACCTATAATATATGATAAAATCACTGAAAAAAATAAATGTTTTGCCTTTCACATCTGGAAAAAGTAGTGAATTTTCAAAATACTTTCTCTATAGGAGAACTGCTTCTGAATCTAAATCACAAAAAAATTAACAGAAGCAAAGGACAAGTGATTCTTACAGAACCACTCCTCATCTCCACCCCCCCCTTCCCATTCAAAGAGTTTAGTGTAGGCTGAATCCCCTTGGTACACTCAGTGTACTGAAGGCAGAAAGGGTGATTTTTCTAAGATTCTTTATTACAGGGCCTAACTCCTGACACAGCTTAATGCAGACTTGATAGAGTGGAACAGTTCTTTGAACTGAAAAAGAAAGCAAGAAAAAAGATTTAAGTCCTAAGGAAATAACAGTAACGAACCATTTATATCTATACTATGTATCATGCTGACAAATGATACTATCAAGATATCAGAAATATTTTTCAGAGAGCATTAAATACGAAAACAGTTCAGGAAGCACAGTTTATATTCTTCCATAAAAAAAAATAATCTATATTCAGTAGATGTGTTGAAGTTTATTTAAATAAAAGAAGAGTGCAGGAGAAGATACAGAAGCAATGAGTCAGCTTGGTGGTCTTGCTCTGATTTCTAAGCTTCCTTATGAGCCCTCCTTCCTGTTCTGTAGGTCCCAGAGAATAGTAAGTAGAGTAGTATTACAGGAAAGGATCTGTAAATCATAAAAGCCTCTGCTGAGGATCTGCTGTCCACTCTGTGTAGGCTTGAGGGCTTATTTTGGGCCCACTCTAGTCTGTTTCACTGAAGTACATCTCACAGTTTATTTGCATCCAACAGGAATCCAGGTTTAAAATCCAACACTGTTCTGGAATGCAAACAAAGCATGGGTAGGGACAATTGAGAGATTCACTTCAAATGTACAATCCTGATCTGAATCCTAGTACAGACCCATCCAGCCAGTACCACAAGGAACATGTCTCTCTGCAAAGTAGTGACTCTACAGGAAAAAATAATTTGTGCTTTATGCTTCCAAGTTTGATCTCTCTGAAGAAAATTGGTTTGCCCTACACTGACTCATCAGTGCATGTAGAACCTTGTATTAAAGAGCATCTATGAGACTTAGCTGAGTTATTGGACTTGCAGGACTTCTTCCCCTTTAAATATGATTCCTGAGACAATAAGTTTCTTGTGGACTTGTAAAACACTCCCGAATACGGTACTGTCTTTTTTTAGCTCAGAAAGGCAGCTTGGACACCTTTGTCTGTACTTGGAGTTCCTTTTCATTTTAGGAACATGGTATGTCAAAGCCAGACTCATAAACCTTACTAAACTAGTATGGTCTCTGAGAAGGAACCCTTTCTGTTGCCCTCTGTTATAGCCTCTAAGGCAGCTTCATAGACTCAGCTGGACTTAAAAGCACTCCTAGGATCTAATGTATTAGGGAGACAATCAGAGATTGCTTAGCAGTATCAGGAAATAGCAGTTGCAGAGTTTTTGCATTATCCACGGTATGTCCGTCTCACTTTATTCTAGACAGAGAATTTTCTCCTACCTTGAGCTTTATTGACCCTTCTGCAGATATTGCATCTACTTTCCATGTGCTATGATGCCAAAACTTAATTTTCCTAAACTGATTGCAAAAACATATCTAGGGCCAGATCTTACTCCAGTTTTTGGTGGGAAAGTGGTCTAATGTATGTCAAATCCCCATTCCACCATCTGAAAAAGGATGCTGGAAGAAAGTGGAAGAAGAGAGAAGTCTTCAGTCTAAAAAGAAGTTTACCAGTTCTGGCTATCTTTGCAGCTTTATTTGTAATACACATATCTGAAGTGGTATAATCAGAAATTCTTTCTTAAGGAATGCAATAGTTTTTGTATTCTCAGGCCCACAACCAGAAGCCATCAACGTTCATAGACACAGGACTCATACACACATACATGCTAGGAGAGCTTCAGGCTAAAGGGCTCACTCAAATATTTCACTATCCAAAATGAAAGGATTTGTAACCCTAACAGCTACAGATACTTTAAATGGAACTTTTAAACAACAGTGCAGTTAGGAAAATCAAGGAAATTTTGAAACTTTAAAAAAATAAATCAGAATGGACTCTAATGTTCACTAATTTAATGACAGATTAAATTCTTTCTTCTTTGTTAATTATTTTGGTACCTGGTTATTATTGGTATGGATGCGCAATGAAGATAGGATCTTTGAATTCTAAAGATCATAGAATATTGTCTTTTTCTGTTGTTTGTGACTACTTGTAATTAGAGTCCCTTCCATGTGACTTCACAGCTGATGGAGGGGGTTAATACCTGGACTACAAACAATGATAACCTATGAATTTATTGCAGAAGAAGAGGAAACCAGAACCACTCAATTTTTAAGGCACAGCTCTAATCAAGAACAATTATATTTTCTCTGTGTGTTCTTTTTTCTAAGTATCTTTTTGCCTGTTTAGATTATAATTTTGTGGAAGCCACAAATTTTTTTTTCCATGTATCTTCATTGGTTGATATATTCTTCCTGACACCATAATATATCTAATTACATGGAACTTTTATAAAAATGAAATTATCTAGGCTGCAAAATCAAATGCTCAAAAGTTAGCAAGTAACCGATCTGTTGTTTTCTCTGAAAGCTTAGGAAATCTGTTTCCATATCCATCCAGATCACTAAAGAAGACAGGGATTTCATGGGGAAAAAAAAAATATGTAGCCAGCTTGTATTCTGGTAAATACACAAATATTGAGCTGAAACTGCACAAGCTATCACAAGTGCCATAAAGAACATCAGAATTCTTATTTTGTAACATGAATACCTTTTTTTTTTTCTGACAATCTTCAGCAGAAGTTCCAATTTATAAAAGAGATACTTAAACTCTGTTCTGCACAATAACACTGCCCCCAAATATCAACATATTTTGATGCTTAAAGTGAAGACTGTAGGAGCAGCTCATACAATTTTAATTTCAATACTACCTACATTAGCTGGAATATGAAGAATGGGCCATATAAACTCACTTAAGTAGAAGTCAAATTTTGTCTCAGCTCCATCATTCTTCCTTCCTTGTGAAAGGCAGAATGGATGCTTACCTAGAACACAGTTCCTAAATAATATTTCCTTTAACTTCTACCTTCTTTCTGCTACTAATTAGCACAACATTTTAGTGATAATATGTCCCTGGGTTTAAATTGTATTGTATCCCTAATTGTTATATCGATGTATGTTTTTACATATGTATTTTGATCAATGCAGACAAAGGGAAATGTAATTTTCAATTTTCTCAGACTGTAGCTCTGTTTGAATGAAATATAAAACAAAATAAAAAACCCCAGCTTTAGCTGACAGACAAGCCAAGCCCTGGTCTGGCTTTGCACCAGTTAAGGAACTGCTGGTAAAGCTTCATCCATAAAGTCTTCATTCTATCTTCTAGTTGAAGCAAACGATATTCCAACTTGTCATCTAAATAAAATCGATAAGAAACTTTGGTATGTCCTTGTAATTTTTTTAATTGTAAATTCATTTTAATGAATTCCATCAGAAATGGTATTAAATTATTTTGTTGTGTTGTTATCTTCAAAACCAAAGCAAACACCAGCACACTCAGAAGGATTTTCACTGGTGCTAGATCCTCCATCATGATGACATTAAGGGAACCTACAGATCCTCTTAGCTACTAAACTAAACTGAGAAAAAGCTTGAAGCTTCAGAGTTCACCCCACCATTGTACAGATGTGCTCCCTTACTTATTCATACAAACCACACAACATCGAAACAATGTCTCTTTTATTTCTGGGAATAAGCAGGGGCCAAGTACTTAGTAACTTTTTCTATTTTTTTTTTTTTAGGCTACAGCATCCCTCAGCTCCCAGTAAGATTCAATTTTCTCTCCATTTCCCCTCTTATACATGTACATGAGCTACATTAATATTTTCCTCAGTTACAGCTATGTGAAAAATAAGATGATGAAAACAAACAAAAAACATAATATGTTTAATTATGAAAACATTCCTCAGACATTTTCCTCTTTCCC
>NW_008630033.1:0-13046 GCF_000691845.1 Merops nubicus | reverse complement strand
GTCCCTTTAAAAATAACAAAAAATGCATCAAAAAAGGAAAAAAGGTTTTGCACTATTGATTATTTTCAGTATTGTTAAATTAACAGCAGCATGTATTGCTCTGTATCATCCTCTGTACTGGCCATTTTCTGTTCATGTTTTCCTCTTTAACTTGCAAAGCTCACATGCCTTTCACCTGTGCCCTTTTGTGAAAGACCATATGGTACATGATCCCAAAATATAACACAGGAATATCATGTCAGATTAACCTATGATAGTGCAAGCAGGCAAAGAGGGTCCTTTATAAGTCAGATGGGAAGCTAGGGAGGAGTGATGCATAAAGGGAAAGATGAGATTGTGAGCAAGGACAAACACATCTCCAGGTGTCCCGAATTCTGTTGCTTTAATTATCTGTCCAAACATTCCAGGCATGCAGCTCTCTATGGACTGAATTTCTAGCACAAGGAAAATCTCTGATTCTCCTCAGCAGTGTTTCACAAAAGAACTTGCACCAGAAACCCCCCTTTCCTGGAAAAGACATAATCTGTGATTATATCTTCTAAACTTTGTCTAAACTAGTAAACAAAAGAGGGTGAGGGCAGGGGCTTCAGCAATGCCCTATGGTTTCCCAAATGTCTTAATTTTTAGTATTTTCCCTGCCAGTTCTGATCTGTGCCAGTCAGCCCTCTGCCAAACAATCCTCAGGCACAGCTTGCAAGTCACATCAGTAAGTAGTCTGGATGTAACTGCATTCCTGAGGTGGGGAAAAGGAGACAAGCCCCTGGCCTCTTTGCTCTCCAGGAGGACAGCCCTAACATCCACGTGTCATAGGGCAGTCAGAGGCAAAGTTCAAGTGTATCATGTTCCTTTCTACACAGAAGTCACAAAAAGGAATTTTGGTTTAAATTTTCATGACAAATCCATGATGCTTTGTCTACCTTAAGCCATAATTTAAAAGGGACTACATGATGAATGATTTCTCCCTGGTATGTTCTCTGAATCAGCATTATGTACTATCAGGTCACTTGTTCTTCACTGGAAGGGAATGTGTCACATGACTGACACTCAATGATTCTTATGAGAGATTTATGATAAATTCTCCTTCTCCCTGCTCCTCCACAAAAGATTAATACAGGGAAAACTTTCTGGTTATTTTCAGAAGCAGTGAAGCATCAGAAAACACACAGACAACAAAGGCCTGTATAGACTTTTCACTGGGGGCACATGAAATCAATAAATCCTCCTTTAAACTTGAGATATTTTATATTTCAGCATTATAATCTTAGAAGGGAAAAACAGTCCCCATAGGAAAGGTCAGGCACAAGTTGACTTGCAGAGAATGGGGTGTTAAATTGAATTACAATTATTCCCCTTGTATAATGGTCATGAATAATTATTACACTAATAGTTCTGTGTGTTCTTACCTCTCCCACAGCTTCCAACCTGCTGGCATCATCAGAAGCACTGGTCAAATTTCCATGGTGAAGCAGGGAATCATCATCTTTGGAAGGGCTATTCACACCTTCTAACTCATCAAAAAAAATGTTGACATCCTTAGCTACTAAAAACAAAAATAAAAACATACATTCAAATCACCATTGGCCCACATTAAGACATGGAGTGTAACACGTTATAACAATATCACTTTATAGTTTTGGTACAAGTATGTACTATGTTAAGTTTAAAATCTGATGCGCACTAGTGGAGCACACTTTTTCACCAGCAAGCCACATAAAAAATTAGGATACCACAATAAATTTCTGGTGTCAAATAAGCAATTTTCTGTCACAATAAAACATCTGTTAACTACCTCCTCAGCTTCTCTTGGAGTGGATGGCTTAAATTATTACCTTCTGGATCAGTAAGGTCTCTGAAAATTCCTTGTTATGAAGAAGCAGATTTTTAAGCTACTGCATAAACTATTGTCATTGTTACAGGGGCTGGGACCAGTTTATCTTTATGTGGGTAGAACCAAAACTGTGTATTCTATACCCTCTATGTCAGTGCTCATGGGCTGTTAAGAAAATCATGGGTAGCAGCTGCCCAGGACAGACCTCATACCCCAGGCTATAACAGATAAGGAAAGAGGTTCAAGGTCCTGGGAGATGTTAACACCTTTCCCACCCAGCAGGAGGAGTCCTCCCTGTTAATGGGCCCATCCATGCCTCACCCCATGACTCATACAGAGCTCCCCCCAGGAGCTATTTCTGTTTAATGGACCATCAAGGACCCACTGCATGACTCATAGACTGATATCAACCCATTGTGAGATGCTCCACCCAAGGGGAGGAGCCAAGTGCTCCCACCTGGTTATAAACTGGGGTTCAGGACAGCACGGGAGGCCTTACCCACTGGATTTCCAGAGGACAAGAGCTACCAGATCTTTTCTACAAGACCACTGCTTCATCTGGACTGCTACCACCACCTTAACTACAGAGTGTCAGGTTGTATTCTGACTCTGTGGTTTTCCTTTGTATTATTGCATTTATTTTTATTTTTTCCCTATTAAATTGTATTTCTGACTTGGAGTCTCTCACTGGTTTGTTTTCAAACCATTACAAATATTAAGTTAGTTGTATAGACCTGTGGGGCAGCCAGAGACAGAAGACCTCAAACAAATACTGTTACTTGAAAGACATTGAATAAATGAATCTAGGCAGAAATTCGTCTTTGCATGATTTGGCAAGCTTTGATGCATATAAATCCATCACATTCAGATCTAGTTACTGCATATCCCTCAGTTGTGCATAAAGCAATAGGTTAGATCTACAGGATGCTGTACCCAACCCTGATAAGAGGTGAAGAGATGTAAGGGCCTGGAGCACATTCCTCTGTCCTGGGGCGGAGGGGCTTAGGACCAAGACAGAGCCAACACAGCCAAAGATGGCCCCATTCCTCTTGTGTCTGTGGGGATGTCTGCTTGAGTAAATGGTTTCAATCTCCTCCACCTTTCATGCAATACCATACCAAGTGATAATTTTACTCTAATTAACAAAAAAAACCCCCAAGAACCTACACTAGAAGGAATGAGTTAAAGGCTGGCACTATACTCAATATTAGTGTTAGCTTTAGGATGATGTTCCCTGCTTTGCTGAGCAAGGAGGTAATGAGAGGCTGTGGTCAGAGCTGCTGTGCAGGTCTGCAGTCTCACATAAAGGCTATTAATCTGTTGGATGGGAGATGTAAGGCAAGCAGACTGCAGATAGTGGGGACCACCTTTGCACCCCATACGCTGCAGGCCTGGAGTGAAAGGGTGATGAAGAGATGTGTGTGGGGAGAATAGCGTCTTGGCCGAGGATCAAACTTCAGGTGTGGACAGACTTCATCTCTCCAACCTCATGTTTCATAAGCAAAATCCAGAAATACAACAGTAGAGCCATAACTTAAAATTCATCATAACATAAAATTCATCTAACCCACAATTCCTCAGAATTTTTGCAATCTAACTACTGGTATTTAACTGGGTTTTTGTTTTTGTTGTTTTGTTTGTTTGTTTGTTTGTTTGTTTGTTTTTTATGTAGACAGCATAAGAGTATGAAATTCTTTGACAAATTAACAGTTTTTAGGATAACATACTATGAGTTTAGCAGTCTGGGGCTTGAACACTGATTAATCCAGCTATCATTCTTTGAATCTGAATATTAGTATCAGTATTTAATCCAGTATTTAATCCCTACTTAACACTTAGATAGCACCCTCTGTTCTTTGGGATCCCAACCAGATTTCATAGAGATGTTTGGAGTAATAGCTTCACCTACTTCACTCTCTTTTATACTGTGCTTATCATCATAGTCTGTGAACACATCAGAGATATAAAGCCTCTTATTTTTCAGATACTCAGTTTCTCTTGCCATTTAAAGGCTATTTTTACTATCAGCCCATTAATTTTACTTTTCTGAAAAGTTCCAGGATACCATTAGAAACAAATATCCAAGACAGAATTTTTCACTTTAAAACGAGCCTTGGCCTCACACCATGCAATTCCCCACTAGGGGTGGACAGGGCTGGAGAAGAGTATCCTGGTGGTGTTTTGGTTTATGTGATGCCTGCAGTCCCTCAGTTTCACTGTGGCTGCATCCCACCTGTCCTAGGACAAACTACAGATGTTTTAGGAGGTGTAGAAGGCAAAAAACAGACTCAAATTTGTAGCACATGCAGCAGTAATATTAAAGAATTATTTGACACATTGATCCAATTCAATACACAAAAATCATACTAGAGAAGCTTATGAAAGACAAGGGAACCACCGCCAGACAGCACAGTCTAGTCATCTGCCCTTCACTGTCCCCACTGATTCAAAGGGCAAGACTATAAACATTCTACCCCCTCAGATAATAATCTGCATGTAGATTACGACCAGCTTTTGCATATGTGTTCATATGAGAAGAATTCAGCTGAATACTCAACAGAAAGAACTACTGAAACAGAAAATATTTTGAATGACTTGAAACTTCACTGAACTGAAATCCAGCAGAGTGCCTTCATGAGAGTGAGACGAACCTGTATGTGATCAACACTTCAATATAGTCTGAAAACAGCTGTGGAAAGCACAAAATTAAACATTAAAGCCTTCTGAAGATTATGCAAAGTATATATCTGTTGCAGACAAAGGCAGTAAAAGATGTAAAATTAAAAGTTTTGCCTGGGTGCTATGCTCGAGGGAATTTGAACTAGATTTTTCCTGCTGTTAAGACTGCCTTGGTATAAAAGATGAAGCATCTGAGATACTAGAACTGCTGCTTCCTGAAGTGTCAGTAATACTATGGGTTGCAAAATATATGGGTTTTAAGTGGGTGTTTTGAGATAGAGAACTTGGTGTATAAGAGAGTGAATGATTTTGGGGGCTTCAGCAGAGAATTACTGGATTATTCTGAGGATTTGTATGGAGAAAAAAAAAATCTTATTTCAAGGTCACTTTGAAATCCAGTCCATCTCAGCACTGACTAGAAGTTTTGGAAGCAGTGAATCTCAGCTGGTTAGTGAAGTTTTCTACCAGGACCTGTCCAGATTGCCTGTAGTAGAAAATTGCTTATAGCAGAAGTACACAGATAATTGGCATGCTGGTTGGTAGCCTCAGCAAATAGTATAAATAGCAAAGAGATGTGCTGAACTACCTCATCAACACTAAAGGTGTCTGTTACCTTTTTCCAGTTGCAGTAAACGTGAGCCGCTGGTGAGAAAGTGAAGCTCTTTATATTGCAGTTACCTTGCTGTGTATGTTTTTGAAATTACACTCTTGGTCTTTCACTGACACTGAACACAGGGCCCTAACATTTGACTCTTTTGGCCCTAACAAAACTCCCTGAATACTTAAAAAAAAAAAAAAAAATACTGTTCCATGAAAGAAAATAAATTATTTAAAAAACAAATCCTCTTTGCTTTACTTTAATAATAGTGATGGTACTTCCAAGCCAACTCTTCTGCTGCCCATAGCTAGCTCAGCCACTCGACTCCAATTGACATGAACATCTGCATGGCCAAATATTGATAAAGGTATAATCAGGGCTCTATCTTTTCTGTCCCCTTCAGATCGTGATATGCATATATCCACAAATGACATTAACAGAATGATATATAATAATTGTATCATACATATGTTATTTGGGAAACAGAGAGGTGCTAGTGTATAGTCACTTCTTTTTAAACAGTGAAATTTAACAGGAATACAGAGTGGCATGCAGATGGCTACAGGAGGTATTAAGTCGTCCCCCCTGCTTTTAGATCAACTTAAATGTGCAAGCTCTTTTCTCCTCCTCATGTTCCATTTTGCGGAAGAAAACCAAAATGACTTGGTAATTCAGAATCCCTTGAGGATTTGAAAAAGATGTTGATATACTGATAGTTTTATCCCAAATATAGTAGAACCACATAGTCTAAAAACTGAATGCTGGGAAATTCTGAGTGAGACATGCACAGTCTCAGTGGGTTCAGAAGCCACTAAGAGGGTGATTTAGGTAGGTCTGAAAGATAACTGTAACTTTCTGAAGGACACTCAGAAACTGAGGTGTCTAAAAATAAGAATTTGCATTTAAAAATGGACTATGTTTTTGTGTGGCAAGATGGAAATATGCTCAGAGATCATGTTTCTGTTAATTAAATTTTAATTTTAATGTTATTACCAATTGTCACACCAAGCCATCAAGTATACTCTAGCTTTGTATGACGCAAGCTGAAGATCAGTATTCCAGAAACTGTTCTTTGGAAGCTTTGAGGCCTACCACTAACATCGAAAAATGAATTTCCTTAAAAATTCTTGATGGCAATATTTATAAAATGCATAGCACATTTCCACATCTTAATGGTGGTTGAAAAAATTATGTGGCCTAAAAGCACCAATACTGGAGATCACCTCTTAATAAAAAAACTGATTAGAAAGTGTCTATTTAGCAGACTTGAAAAGCAGAAAATCTGAATATGAAAAAGCAAGAATTTTTTGCATCATGTTAAGTTTTTACATAATCTATTTGGATTTTTTGATATATTTTTTCTGCATTTAGTAAGACTGGCAGATAAAATTTTCAAATCTTTGCTTCAAGGAGGTCATCCTACAGATATCACACAGCCCAGAACTTTTTATCACATTAAATGTTAAATTCAGTATCTACACAGTGGATCAGCGACCCTATCTTTGGATACCCACTGATTTCTGGCTTCCAGAATATGAGAAGTAAAATTAAATTATTTTTTATATGAAATATAGTGAGAGTAAAGATAAAGTAGATTTTGAAAAATATTCTAAAAAGCCAGAGGTTTCTTAGAATTTTTTCTTTACTTCAATGGCAATGAAAATAAATTTCATACATCAAAAGAAATTATAGGAATTAGTGGAAAAAGCTTGAAATTTGGAGGGGTTGATTGCAAAGGTACCTTAGACAACGAATTCAGATCTTGGTCCCTTCATTGCAAACCCCTATGGTCCAAGGTGAATGCCTTAGGACCACAGAAAAATGGCATACTTTTAAAAGAAATTAAAGAGTTTATGTAGAATTTTAACATTTGAGGTTATAAGCAAACCTGTGACAAGTTGAATGAAAATTTGGGGTTATTCAGTACAGGTTTATAATCAGAGAGTATGATATTGAAATGTGATGCAGCACTAAAGGGAAGTTGAGATCTGGCCATTTTAAAAAGAAGCTGCCTTAAACAAATACTGTTAATAAATAATGAGGTGATTCAATTACAGATTATTACTCCTGTCATCTTTCTAACCTGAGAATTTTCCTTTCCCAAGCTTCCCCATTAGCTTCCCCAAGCTAAAGCAACCATGAAACGACCCAATTCTACCACTGTATGGTTCCTTATTCACATGGCAAAAATCAGGTGGAGTGCAGGGGTTTACACATTCTTCTACATCTTTTATCATTCAAGAATGTAATTCAAGAATGTTGTTTCTCACTTTAGAAAATTGCTAAAGAAAACAGTTTAAAATAAAACTGGAAAAGAGGGAAGCATTTTGATTCTTGGACTGAATAAGGAATTTCAATCTACTATGGCAAATTCCCGTTGAAATTACAGATTCTTTCGGATTCCAGAGTTGTGTCGGTTTTGGGTACAGGGGTGTCTTCTGCTATTAACAAGAGTAGTATTTCTTCTAGGACACGTCTTGAGATCATCCTGCAATTGGATTTGAGAAGGGTGGAGCAATCAGTTCTTACTCCACAGCACACTACATGTGAAAAGCGATAGTTTCATGCAATTTCTAAGATATGCAGACCTTCAGTTCTTGTGACAAGCTCACCACTTCCATTCCCATGAATTACTAGCTGCAAAAATGTGAATATACCACAGCACTTTGGAATAGCTGGAACTTCAAATCCAGTTTTAGATCCCAGATGGCAGCACTTGCATGACATTGTTAGATCACACTGTCATTAAAGAGCCTAAAGTGTAGACTGAAGTAACAGGAATCTTAATATTTCAGATTAACTCTGCACAGTACATATATATACTGCTGGAATCCTTAGGCATACAACAATTCAAATCTTACAATGACTTCTCTGATAGTAAAGGATATCTTACTGGCCTTCAATAACCCATTGAACTTCCTGAGAAATTTTAGTAGTACATGCTCACTTATCTTTAAGTTCATCACTTCGTATGCTCCTTCAGTTGTAAGTTCAATGCATCTCTACTGATTCTTCTACCATAAACCCAATAGTGCATCCAAGGAATAACTTACTCTCTTGTATTGCACTAAGAATTTCTGAAAAGTCCACATCTGTCTTCTGTATGTCTGGTTTTATCCATATTTGTGTTTCCAGCCAGTTAACCTGCAAATCCTCTCTTCCTTCTGAAGAAATTGAAGAGATTGATGTGGTTTGTGACAGTGCAGTAGAAAATCCAGCCAAAGGGTTTTCAGGTGAGGGAACATACACATTGAATAAAGCTACTTAATACTTTTCCCCCCCTAGCAGAACCAATTTTTCTTCAAACAAAGCAACATTACGTATACCACAGGCTGATTTAAAGCTAAACAGAATGAAACAATAGCATTCTCTGCTACCAGCAGTGATGCAGAGTCACCACTGGGAAATCCCTCGTTCAGGTGAACAGATACCGCCATGCCATGAGCATCCCCTCACCACACCACCTACAAAACTAATTCCAAAATGTGAAAATAGACAAGAGGTGTTGTTACAAATGACAGCACTACAGAAACAACCAGGCTAAAATAAAACACACTAACACACAAGGTATGAATTAAACCTCAAGACAGAAAACAATCATTAAGACAAAAAGAGCATGGACAACATGCTTCAGCCACAGAACACCACAAATTCTCACAGGCCAGGCTGATGGCATGCTATGGTCTAAGAAACTCTCCAGTACTGCCGTTCATTTCAAAGGGCATCACTCTGGTTTGTAATGATTGCTGTTTAAAAGCACTGCAGAATAGAAACATAGGGTCACAGTTTCAAGCCTATTTGCATATGTAAATAGGCACAAGATTTGCATATTTCAGTGTTATTTCAGCATACGCAAAGAAAGCAGAAAGTTTTGAAAATGCGCTCCACACAGAGAAAGGGACCTGCACATCAAGAGTAGACAGGAAAAAGATACTGGGCAAACAGGCTTAAGCTGCTGGCAACAGGGTACTTGGATAAAGAGAAAGAGGGAGCTACTGGGCATATGGCTTATTTTTAAAGAGTGACAGCAAAAACTTTCAGAGAGGCATCTGTTAGAGGTGATACTCTTGAGCAACTAATACACAGAGTTAGTAAAGAGCTACAGCAGTCAGGGAGATACCTAGGAAAGGTCTCCACAAACAAAGGCAATAATGGAAGAAGAAGAAACCTTCAGGTCATTTAGTGCATTACTATGCCTTCGCTAGAGGCTATCACTCATGCTTTTGATGGAAGCATTTTCCTTTCTTCTGCAGTCTGCCTATAACAAGTTGGTCTTGTCTTGAATTCCCTCCTAGGCCAATGCATCTTACCCCTCCCATCACCAAATAACTATCCTTGATGAGAGCTACAAATTTATTCCTGGGTACAAAATTACTCAACCCTATTTTAGAGACCCAACTTCACTTTTTGGAAACACAGTTCTCAAAATGAGTATACATACACCAGCTTCAGCCTTTTTTATTTCCCAATGTTAGAATATTATACATTCAAACTGTCTCATGCTTGCCTCAGTGCATTCTTTTGTTCCACAGCAAAGACCCATTGTTAACATCAGAGACAGCTCCCCTTGTAGTTTCCTGTAGTGATCTGTCATGGCAGCAGCAGGAGTTAGCATTTAATGATGTAGAACAAAGAGAATTTCTTAAGTGAGAGAGCTGATTATTCATGTAATAGCAGCCTAGGGAAATCTATAGGTGGACTCAGAGGTGGGAAGCTAGGATTTGCCCCAGAAGGTAATTCTAGGGACCAACAAAAAATACTATAGCTGCTGGAAAAGATATATAAACAAGAAGGGGGGGTAGAGAAATAAGCAATGGACAGAAATTCAGCTTAAAAGCTTTGCAAGTGGTATCACTCAGTTTCTCGTTAAATACATATCTACTACTTTTAACATACATCATTAGATATTTGCATCCTCAAATTCACCAGCATTCTTTCTGTATTTCAATGCTAGTTAGAGTGAAATAATGACAATACTGACAGACATAAAATAGCCCCTTTCCCCTAAACCCTCCAACCTTGTTACACACCAATCATTACTCCTCAGAACACAAAAGTAGCAGCATCTCCAACAGATCTAAACTAATTGGGCTAGGGAGAAAGGAAGTGACAGCCAGCAACAGTGGTCCTGAAGCACTGGTATCCGACGGACTAACAAATAACAGGCCTTTAATAAAATTAAGCTCTTGGATAGTGTACCTGTTCAGTTTCAAAGCCACTTTTTAACTTATGAAAAATATGGTCTAGAAAGTGGTCAGAAAATGTCCAGCCTAAACCTGACTGTTGTTCAGCTTAAGAAGCCAAGCCAAGTTTTGCTACATTCAGATCTTTTCTGTATTTGACTCATGTGCAGTACAGGGAGCTTCCAGCAATCCACACAAATGACAGTTGTATATCCTTCTCTGATTGAAGTAGCCCTAATATCTGGCCTCACTGCATAAGTATCTTACCATAGATCTCCAATACCACGAACCAAGATAAGATCTGGTGTCACCATTGCTATTGAGAGATTGCTAGCCTAGCTTTAGCATTTCCTTCTTGCTTTAGCAGCTGCTGACTTATCCTTTAAGAGTGATATGTCCTACCAAGTAAACTCTAAGCAATGTTGCCTGGGATGTTGGAAGGGAAAGATCCTCTTTCCATAGAAACATGAGATATTATCAAGCACAAATAAAAGCAAAGTAAATATTAGACATCAAATTTTGTGTGATTTCACTAAAAAATCAGTCTGAGATTTTTCTCAACTTATTGAGATGATTTAGTTCAACTGAAATAATATTTTAAATTAGCTCATGGCATTCACTTTGATTTACTCATTGACGCATAAAACAGCATACTGTTCTTTATTTGTGTCTGTATTTGTGGTTTGAGCTAGAACAGAGGTAAGTCTGTTTAGTTTATTACTTTTCAGCTCAGTCTCTTCTAAATAACTGCACTTTCTGAAGTTAATGACGTATTTTCAGAGACAGTATCTGCTGCTAGAAGTAACGCTCAATATTTAAAGTTATTACCAAGGAATGGTATAGAAACATAGAATCATAGAATCCTTTAGGTTGGAAGGGACCTTCAAGATCATCAAGTCCAACCACTGAGCCATTAGGGCTCTAAAGTCCTCTGCTAAAACAGATCAGAATCTGTCAGGGCTGGAAGGGACCACAAGGATCACCCAGTTCCAACCCCTCTGCCATGAGCAGGGACACCTCCCACTAGCTCAGGCTGCCCAGAGCCTCATCCAGCCTGGCCTTAAAGACCCCCAGGGATGGGGCCTCAAACACCTCCCTGGGCAACCCCTTCCAGGGTCTCACCACTCTCATGGGGAAGAACTTCTACCTCATGTCCAGCCTGAATCTGCCCACTTCCAGCTTTGCCCCATTCCCCCTAGTCCTGTCGTTACTCGATATCCTAAAAAGTCCCTCCCCAGTTTTCTTGTAGGCCCCTCTAAGATACTGGAAGGCCACAATAAGGTCACCTTGGAGCCTTCTCTTCTCCAGACTGAACAGCCCCAACTCTCTCAGTCTGTCCTCATAGGAGAGATGCTCCAGCCCTCGGATCATTCTGGTGGCCCTTCTCTGGACACGCTCCAGCAGGTCCACATCCCTCTTGTAATGGGGGCTCCAGCACTGGATGCAGTACTCCAGGTGGGGTATACAGAGAAGCTCTTGCTTATACCTGCTCCTACAAAGACAAAGGTCACTGCCAAATCTTTTGCACCATTTTGGGGGTGCAGTAACTAAGAAGCCACACCTGTGGGGATGAGGGAAGAGGGCAGGTGACCCTAAACTGACTAACGAGGTATTCCATCCCATATACATCATATTCAGTATAAAGCTGAGGGATCACAAGGGTCAAGCTCTTTTTTTTCTACAGCTGGTGTCCAAGGAGGACTCTGTCCATTCTGCCTTTGAACCCAATCCACGTGTTCCTGAACCATTTGTTTCCAAATCCAGCTCTTGAATCAGGTTTCTGTCTGCTGATGAATCAAGTCTAGGACTTTCTTGGTGCCTGCCCACAGAATCAGTGGCAATGGTAATGCAATTACTGTCAGGGGAGTTGGGTTCAATATTAGTTTTGTATATATGCCATTTTATTGTTATTGTTCCATTAAAGCAAGTTTAGTTTTCTTTTCCAGTATATGTCTCTCTTGCTTATTCTCTCTCCCTTTGGGAAGGGAGAGGGGTTAGAAGAAAGCATCTGCCACTTGTCTAGTGGCCAGGCCAGCCCCAATCCTTGACAATTTGTTTTGAAGGGTCTCTACTAATTAAGTTAGGGTAACAAATGAGATATTTGAAAGGCATTTTAACTTTAGAGGCTGAATGAGATTGCCAGTTCTAAACCAAAATTTTAATGTACTTCTAAATGTATCACATGTATCAGAGAAGCAAATTATGTAGCCAGGTTGTTAATACGTTACTGATGTTCATTCCCAACGCAGTGAAAAGATCTTGTGTTTTAAAATCAAGAAGATATTCAGGATCTTGGCTGGATACAGCCTCGTTACGTGTATCTGGCCTATTATCCTGATCAGCTTTTTAGATATGAACTTTAAAAGTAAAATTCTATTTTCTGGGAAGTAATTACCTAGAATGTGATTTTGAAAGCCCGCACATTTTTATACATGTGCTGTGATATGCAAATCATATTTGTAGATTGATACCTTCACATTGTGATCTGAAATTGAGCATGAGCACTTAGGTGCACAGAAAAATGCATCATTTTAGTATCTGGCACCCAAATATAAAATTAAAAAATAAAATATAAAATTAAGCTGATTCAACAAGTGCTTATGTTTCTTAGTGTTCAATAAAGGCCACATATTTACTCCATGTTTTTGAGTAGACATGTGAGAACAGAGCTGATCTTCGTAATTCACTGAGGCAGCTCATTCATAAGTATAATTCACTTAGTTTCTGCTCATTGGTGTGAAGGACCGAGCCATGAATG
>NW_008630032.1:105480-105696 GCF_000691845.1 Merops nubicus | reverse complement strand
GCCGCCCTTCCGCACCTTGCCCGGACAACACGTCGCAGGGTGTGAAATAGGAACCTTTAGGGGTTGTTTTTTTGGGGGTTTGGGTGCTTTTTTATTTTTTTTTAAGCTTTTTCGCAAAGCGATGCCCACGGCAGCAGACATTCCTCCGGTGGAGAAGAAACATTACACAGGATCGCTGCCTTTGTTACCAGTTGCTGTGTGAACAGCCACCAACCA
>NW_008630032.1:102058-105439 GCF_000691845.1 Merops nubicus | reverse complement strand
CTGCTACGTGTAACTGCTCTCCCCCAAACATTCCATCTTCCCTAGGGCTTTGTTTTTATACATATATATATACTGGGTTACCTGAAAACGGTTGGTTCAGTGTAGGAAGTTAGAACTAGTTGGAAGATGAACTACACGTGATGTATTATGGGATATGTTACAGTATTGGGTCCATTGTTGCTTTTATTTTATGTTTTGGTTTGGTTTTGGTTTGTTTTTGTTGTTTTATTTTTTTTTTTAAAGTTAAGCTATTTAATTTGGAGAAGGTGCAGGGTAGAAGGAGATCGGGAGATTGGCTCTTACTCTTGTGGAGAAGGTGGCTGCTCAATTTTCTTTAAAAAAAAAAAAAAAAAAAAAAAAAAAAACAAACACCTAAGCCCCCAGTTTCACACATTTCACTACCATCCTACTGGGTAGTCAATGCTTACCTGCTTTGGCATTCAGTACCCTACTCTCTGTAGGAAGATTGTTAAAAGAACACTTTTTTATATAGGTAACTTTAAGACCATCGTTACGCTGTGCGTAAAGAATGTACAGAGAAATTTGTAGGTATTTTTTGAGGAACAATTAATTTGTTAATGATATGTAGCTATTTAATTTTTCCCTTTCCTTTTATTGTAATCATTCTTTTTTTGTTGTTTTTTTGTTTGTTTGGAGAAAAAAGTTGATCTTTTTTTGTTGTTGTAGATTTGTCTGTAATACAGTAAAAGTGCAGGAACACAGTTATTCTATGAGAACACTGCATTAGCATTAATAGCCACTAGTTTGTTATTGCTACAGGCTACTGAGCGTTGTAACACAAACACTAATACTGTAGATGGACTCTGTGGAAAATGTGACTCCTCTGTTTGTACACGCCAATAACGTTTGTAAAGCTGGTATTTTCAATAGTAGCCATTTTATGAGGTTACATTTACTTATCTGAGATAGGTAAATGGATTCGAGGGCAATAAAGATTTAATGTGATCTATCCAATCAACCATACATGAGACATGCCGGTGTCACCAAAGCCAAAGGGGGGGAGGTGGTGGGAATGGAACTGAACTCACCATCCCGCGACGCGGCGAAGCCTCTTCCCAGAGCCAGGTTATCTACAGTCCAGTCCGAAAGTCTCTCTGTGTCTGTAAATCTGTAAGATACCATTTCTTCTGTGGCCCTGTTGCACCTGGAAAAAAAAAAAAAGGGTTGGCAGGCCATCTTTTTTTTTTTTTTTTTTTTTGTACTTAAAAGTAGCCTTAAAGAACAATAAAGTGCTCTTAAATCATGGCTGTGTGCCCGCTCCTCTCTGCTGCTGGGACGGGAGGGACGGGAGGGATGGGGCGCCTGTGCTCCAGGCCCGGCCGTGTCCTGCTCCGTGTCCTGCTCTCCTCCTGAGGAAACGTCTCCCCTAGGGCCCGCGGCCTGGGGAAGGGGCCGGCTTCTCTCCACGCTGCCTTTGGGTTTTTTTCTGCCCCCAAGGTTCAAGAGTTTGTCAAGAAACAGCTTCTATGAATCGCCCGTGTTGCTGCCACAGCAGAGATGGACAGAGATGTCCCCTCTGGTCCCAACACAGGTCGTTGAGGGTGTGCCGATGTCCACAGGGGCTGCAGCAGCTGCTCCTGGTCCCAGTGCAGCTCCAGGAGAGTTACCATGTCAGGAAACACCAGCGAGCCTGGTGATACTGTGCAGGTGATGAGCAGACCAGGGGCTTAGTTGTCTTTCATTTTGTTTCGGCCCTCAACTTTCCCCTAGAGAAGACAAAGCAGTCCTCTAAAGAGTCCGGGCCTAGCTCCAGTGAAGGCACCCACGGTCATGTAGTTTGGGGGAGCAGCGTTTCAGCAAAAGACCCTTCACTCATTTGACTGCTGACAGTTAAGCCTTAAAAACAAGTGTCCTCGTTATCTGGTTGTTGAGGATGTTGGGTGACCCAGGCAAGAACCATCACAGGAACATCAACATCCCATTGGTTTTAGGGATTCCTTTTTCATTCTCTACTACCTTCAGCATCACTGTTGGCTCAGCAGTGCCCACATGGCTGGAAAACCAGAAGTGGGCATGAGAGGCATGTGCACAGTGAAGGGCTGCCCTGGGCTGTGGGAGATGCCATGAGGAAGCAGAACAAAGGGTTAGTTTAACACATCTGAAAAACACCCCTCTAAATACCTGTGGAAAGAAGCCTCAATACAGGCTTAAAGCACTTTTTTGGGGAGGAGGCCAACTCCAACACACCTCCCGGGCCTCGGTTTCCTTTCAGGAAGAAGTCCTGTTGCCTACAGCAACGTTCTGGGGCAGCACGAAGCAGGAGCCGCGGCACCCAGAGCCTGGGCTATTTGCTGCAGGGCGAAAGGGAAAACGCATCCTCTTCTTCCTACCACGTGGTTTTACTAAACAGCAGAAAGATAGGAACTTGACACAAGAGAGGCACCATGGCCTAGAAAAAAACTGGACCGTACACAAATTTCATACTCATTGTTAATTAAGGCCTATACTATTGGCTTAACTTCTTCTGGGAGCTTAATGTGTGCTTGTAATCTCACCCGTATACACTCTCTTACTACTTTTGCTAATTAAATTCAAACCAGAATCTTAATTTCAAATAACAGACCTGACATCACAAAAAGACAAGAAGTCCAGTGTAGAGTAGCCATTGCAAAAAGAGCTGTTAAACTGCAAGACAATAAACTAAACTTATTTTAATTAAGACCTCAGGGACAACTCCAGTCCTGGTGCATTTTCTCTGACACAGGAATGGCAGAAGAGGCACGTTGTGGCAGCTGGGAACCTCCCACAGAGCTCTGGGGCTTTAGTTTAGAACCTACAGTTTGAATTCCTGTCTTCAGCCTTGCGTGAAACAATCCCAATGAGGTGATGCCCCCTCAGAGCTTGTCCATGGCTACGCCAGACTAAGCGGTGAGCTTGGTTTAGGTTTTATTTGCAGAAAAGTGTCAAACTGTCCTGCTTAACGCTGCTTGTCAGGTCAGATCAGATCATTTACAGAAAGCCCCAGCCATAGAAAGGCACGACCCACTCGGCTGGTGGGAGCAGGACCCCTCTGCAGGTCACCACACGTTGATGGTGCTGGAGGTGGACACCTGAAGGCAGCCACCGGCCTCATCCAACAGGAGTGTCCCTGAGGGAAACAAAACAGGGAATTCTCCTGTTCGCCTTTGGGCCACCATCAGGAGCAGAACCCCTCGGACAGCCATGGGGTATCTGGGGGGGGCAACTGGCACGAGATTAGTCACAGGCAGGTATTCAGACTGAGATGCATTTATGTTCTCCCACAGCTGGAAAAGAAACACAATGCTTTTCTTCTATAGGCTGCTTTGAAATAATGACAAAGCAATTACTGACTTCCAGTATGAACGCTCTTCACCACATTCACATGGGACTGTTTCAATC
>NW_008630032.1:91584-102027 GCF_000691845.1 Merops nubicus | reverse complement strand
CCCTCCATTCACATGGGTGTGTTTTAATTTTTTTTTTTTTTTTTTTTTTGGCTTGTAGAGCAGCCAGTTCCACTGTTTGGTCTAATTTTACATTCTATGTTGCTAAGCAGCAGCTTTCTTACGTGCCAAGGAGAACATCTGTCTTCTCTCCATCACAAAGACGGACACCAAGGCATCTGCCAACACGAAGCTGTGTCAGCCACATGCCTGCTACATTTAATAGTCAAAAAGCTGCTTATCTTAAAAGTGTTTCCTCCATTTGGGCCAATGTTATGGACGCAGAAGACTTCTGCTATTCATGGTGGAATCAGTGCTACATTTTTAATCCCAGGAAAACACAAAGCTTCCTGAAATATTAAAATCATGTGGGTCTGGTTGGATGAATGACATGTGGCTTGTGTGTTTATACACATGAGATACTACTGCAGTTATATTAGTTAAGGGATAGAAACCAGAGAATTCCTTTGCTTTCAGAGAAAAAAAATGCTTCAACTTGTTTAAAACCCAAAAAAGTTCTAAGCCCAAACCCAAAGCTTTCTTCTTCACATTGTAGTATTGTAATCTTTTATTTTTTTAAATAGTGGAAAGAATTAACAATACTTAGAGATTAAAGCAAGGGCCTTTCCTTTTCCTCTTCCTCTTCCTCTTCCTTTTCCTCCCAAGCAACGAGTTCCTGGGCTCCTGCTGAGGCTATAGAAAAGCTCAGGCTATTGACTTCTCCAGAAGCAGCAGCACCATGGGCCACACAGAAGCTGCAGAGTCCTCCTCTCTTACGTTCACTGCCACCTTTATTTAACCTGAGATCACTTTTACTCATCATTTTCTCACAGCATTAACAGCTACTGACATTGTTCTGGCTGCCAGAGCTGCTTGTTCTGTTTTCTATACTGATATAAATGCATCTGATTTGAAACCCAACAGAACCAGAATGAAGGAAACATTAAATGAGGTCTTACTTCTTGGTGCTCCCGACATAGCGGCGCTTGCTGGTACCAACGTGGCTTCTCTTCTGCCATCCAGCACATGGAGCTGCTGCTGTTCCTGGGTAACTCCTCAGTGGAGTGGTGGAGCTGCCACCGCCAAGACCAGGGCAAGAAGAAAGCCCTCACTCCCTGCCGGGGCTCCCCGAGGGCGTCCGCCAGCTCCACCAGTGCCCCTTTACAGGGCGAGCCAGCTGGAGTCACCAAACTGCTTTCAGAAGTGGTTACAGACTGGGGCATGAGAAAGAGCCCAGGTGAAAACCTCCTGCCACCAGTCTGAGTTCCCCTACCAATGGAAATGCCAGGCAGAAATGAATGGGATGGGGAGATCTAACTGAAGAAGATGATCAGTTCTTCTTGCCAAAAATAAAGTCACCCTCTGTTGTGAAAGTCTTTTCTAGCTTAATGGCAACCTTTCCTCACTTGTTGGTAGTTCCCTCCGTCCCAGCAGCTCTCAGACCTCCCCCAGGAAGGTGAAAATCAGGATGAAGAGTAGTCATTGCTTCACCTGCAAGGCCAGTTAAACAAAGGAACAGCTGGAACCAGTGAGTGATATTCTCACCTGGGCCCCTGAAACACAGGCCTGTGTAATTCCCCGCTTGCTCTGGGGAAGCCTTGGTGCTCTAGCAGGGGAGCCAAGCTGGCTGCTCCAGAGGAAAATAACAGCTAGGAGCATGCAAGATATAGTCTTTATCTCAAACCTGGGTTCAGTTTTGGGCCCCTCACTCCCAGAAGGACCTTGAGAGGCTGGAGTGTGGCCAGAGAAGGGCAACGGAGCTGCTGGGGAAGGGTCTAGAGCCCAAGTGTGGTGAGGAGCAGCTGAGGGACCTGGGTGCGACGCTGGGTCAAAGGAGGCGCAGGGGAGACCTTCTGGCTCTGCACAGCTCCCTGACAGGAGGCCGGAGCCAGGTGGGGGTCGGGCTCTTCTCCCAAGGAACAAGTGACAGGAGAAGAGGAAATGGCCTCAGCTTGCCCCAGGGGAGGTCCAGGTTGGACACAATTGTTGGAACAGTTTCTTCTCTGCCAGCTGCCCAGGTCAGTGGTGGAGTCCCCATCCCTGGAGGGGTTTCCAAGCCGTGGAGATGTGGTGTGAGGGACATGGGTCAGTGGGGACCTGGCAGTGCTGGGGGAACAGTTGGACTTGATGATCTTAAAGGTCTCTTCCAACCACAGTGATTCTATGATAAAGAGGTGGCTGGCTGGATATAGGCTATGAACAGGCTTTAGAATGACCAGCCAAAACATGAAATGCACTTGGGTTGTTTTTGAGGACTGCACTGTAGATGTTGTATTAAATGTACCATTTCAGAGATCTTTTGTTTTGAACCACTTCTCTGCCATTTCAAGCATTTGTTAATTTAGCCTTCAGCTTCCCTGTCTATGCAACATGATGTCATTGGCTCAAACGCTGAGTCTTCAGCTGGGGAAATGCAGAGAAACACAAGTCCTGCAAAGCCAGCAGCACACAGGACACGGTGGGGGTCCAAGACTCTTGTTTTAAAGGTTTACCCGGCAAGAACAGATTTCCTCACAATAAAAAATAATGCTTTTGTTGTTGCCAGGCTTACAAATGCTGCCGGTGATGTGAGTCAAGCTGTGACCTTTCAGGATGATGCAAAATCAGCAGCAATAACTCAAATGGTGACTTTGCTGACATGTCTGTAACTTTAGTGAATAAGCCAATAAATAAACAATTTCTGCTTGCGAATACAGGAAAGCAGAGTGTGGGATTCTCCTCCTGTGACAGCTGAGCTCAGGATAATGGTTTGGTCCTACCAGTTCTCACAGGAAATGTGAAAAACGCCCAGGCAAAACCACTGAGGACTGAAGGCAAGAGCAGACCCACCCATAATACATCACTGCAGAAAGAGAAGCTAATGAAGACAGGAAGAAATAGTCTCCTCTTTACATGAAAAGTTTGTTCTTTTTCACAGTTGCCCATGACAGATCCCATCTTCTCCTTGCTCTGGCTTCTCGTGACATACTCTCAGAACACACTAGATGGGTTTTCCTGCTGCAAGTAGAATTTTCCCAGCCAAGCTAAATCCAGTTCACATATCAATGCGTTGCCCTCCACCCTGTGCACCTTCTGCCAGCCCCTTCCCTGTGCCCACTGAGCCCTTCCCTCAAGCTATTAGTAGGCTAGAAATCCATCCTCACAATGCTGATTTCCAGAGCTCAACAGAAAGCAAATGCAGAGCGTGTCCACTTTGAAGAGCTGCCTGGAATGTGACACCCAGCGCTGGTACAGGGAGGAGATGGAGCATCACAGCTGCCAAACCTGGGATTGTCCTACTGCAGAACCAGCAGGGTTTGGGCTGCAGGACTTTGTCACCCTACTCCAGAGCCATTTAGAAAGTGGGTTTCCACCTTCATAACATTAAGGGAAGGACACAGACCAAAGCTTTTATATTATTTGCACAAATCTCAGCTGTTTGGTCTGCACAGACACCAAGGCACACCAACTGGAACAAGACTGAAGTGTTCCCATGACTAGAAAGCTTTCTGGCTTTTATCTATTTCAATATATTTTGGTTATATCTCACGAGAACAACTGGAAGGTGGTGAGGTAGTGACAGGGCTGGTGACCACAGCTGTGTTATGTATTCATAGAACTCACTAAAATCACTCTAGGAGAAAATAGTTCACTTGAATTTTTCAGAAGCAAAATTAAAATCGGGTTAATATAAATAACTCCATCCAGAATGAATTCAGTTCTTGAGCCATTTAGCTCCACATTTTCAAGTCTTTCTACGCAGCCACAAAACAGATGTGTTCATTTTAGAATTAAAGAAAAAAGATTCTTGGCAATTAAAGAACACCAAACAAGAATAAACCCCAAGTGTTGGGAGACCAGCAACAGCATTTTGAGAGCTGGGAAAGCTCTAATGTACCCAGATAGCCAGGCAGATGAAAGTAAAGATTCTCTCCTCAGGAAGCCTCAACTGCTGAGCTTTGCAGCCCTGACGTGGGAATTGGCTACACTCAACCTCAAACCAAAACACTGCAGGAACTTCCACAGAGGATGCTGTGCAGGGAACAGAGGGAACCTTCATTAAGGTGCAGGATCACATCACCAAGCTTTCAAACATATAAATCTGGTGGTTGTTTGTGGGTAAGAAGTCTGCTTAAGCAACAATATCAGTCTAATAGGAATGGAGAATGTTCCTCTCCCTCCTGACGGCGCTAGAAAAGCTGGGTGACAAAAGTGGCATTTAATTTCTGCAACAAGGTGAAAGGGAGAAGTAGGAAGCTGGCTGGTAACCTCCACTCCCTGTGAACCTTTGAAACCTTATAGCTAGAGCAAGCTAAGGGGAAGCCCCAAACTAGATGAAAACTGACACTAAGCCTCAGGAGAACTTCCCCTAGACAAGACAGGCCCTGGCCAGAAGGAGGGATGTGCCAAAACCTGTCACCAGCCAAGGGAATGAACCGAAGATCTTGGGAAGAATGTGAGCTACTCAAAGCCAATGACAATACCTCTGATGGTCAAGCTCCCAACCTGGGCCATCCTTGATCCCCTGCTCCTAAAGCCTCCAGCAGGAAGCCAAGCTCTTCAGAGCTGTCTCTCCTGGCTCTTGTCCAGGTTCCTCTTCCTCTGGCACTTCTGCTTTTCTTCAGCATCTTCATATCTCCCATCTAGAATGGAAATGGGGGAGGAAAAGAAAATATTTGCATGGACAAATACTTATTGGAGCTTCATTACAACAGAGACTTAGGGCAGTGGGGAATGATTTCAAAGGATTTTGGTTCAGTTGTTCTTCTCTCATAAGGGAATTTTTGTACTTTTTTTTTTGGTGAGAAGCTTAACTGGGGAAAACAGCCAATGACTACACTGTGAAAGTTCAGCAAAACACAAAAATGCCTCTAACACCACTGAACAGGCCAATAAATTACAGCTCATGGCAACTTATTCACACCTTGTACTCTGTTCACAACCAGTTCTATTGCACTCAGGAAATGGACAAAAAAACAGTGTGGATTTTTTTCTCCTCTGGAGTACATTTATAATATATGGTCAGAACTAATCAAGAATGTTTGTTAATTAAGAAAATGAAAAAACAAAACAACAACAAAAAAACCCAAAACAAAACACCAAACCAAACCCAAAACCAAAAAAACCCCAACTAAAAGAAATAGAATCCAATTTTTACTTGCTTCTTAATTCTTCTGTTCCATTACCCAAGTCAGTGCACATCTGCCTGTTGGAAAGGAATCCAGTCCTTTAACTTTAAAGGACAGGTAGTTCAAGGGAACTATCTGGAGGACATACCAACATTATTTCTAGCCCCTCCCAGAGCGGATTGCTACCTTATACCCCCCTGGTTTCCAACTGGTGAGAACAACCCAAATTTACCATGGATTTGAGTCCTTCTGGGAGCAGCACACACTCACTGTGAAACCATTTGCCACACAAATGCTCATCCTAGTATGTGTATTTTCCAGTTTATACATGCAGGAAAGAGTGGAAGCGAAACAGCAAGCATTTAAAAGTTAACAACAGATTTATTTAATCCTCTTTTACACACACGAAGTTTTTAAAATACATGCTTAACGGAAGATTGTCTTTACGTTCAAAATGAGACTCCTTTTAGAATTCCAGAACTCAGTTTAAGACATCATCAAAGCCTGGCTTAGAGCGTCCAAAGCTCGGCATCCAAACATTGAGGCAAAAGAACTTCACTGAGCACTTCTCAACTCCTTGTTCAAGCTGGTGAAATCAAAAAGTGTCACGGGAGGACATTAGAGCTGAGCTGTACCTGGAGATCTCCAACACTTGTGCTGTGCTATGGCCTCGCTGACTCCACCCGGGCTGGTCCTGCTGCACCAGGCACTTGCTCAGCAAAAGAGACTCTACCAAGCAAGGCCCAGGCAATGGATGGGAAGTGGAAATGATGTGACTTTCTCTGGCTTCACTGGAGGTCTGGGGTACAGCCCAAGTGCTCTGCCTCAATCCAACTTCCTGTGCCTGTGACTGTTACGGACAAAGCCGCTTCAAATGAGCAGCGTTTTGAAAACTCACAGTAATTGTTTACATCCATCTCCAAACTGTGAAAGCTGGACTGTAACATTTTGGCTTAGAAAATTTCTGAAGCCACAATAGTAACAAAATCATTTAAAAATAGTATTTTGGTCATATTCTGGAACAACATTGTGCTGCACGTCCTGGTGGCAGCCCCCTCCTGACACTTGAGTGACACGTAAATCACATTCTTCTCCAGGATCTCAGATGAACAGGTTTGCTGTTATTAGCAGTTCCTAGATGATTTTTAAGTCTTGGCTCTTGATGTTATCTATCAGAATCACTCAATGTCATTTCCCAACAGTGAGTAAGAGCTACTATCACTGTTGGAAATGAACCCAGAACTTCTGCTGTACACACACCAGCTGAGTTGCTCCCTGTTCCTCCTGTGCAAATCAGGGCGTGGTTACACAGAAATCTGTCTTAAATTTGTAATATCTGACTCCTAAACACTGCTGAATTCCTACCCTACAAAATATAGTTAGCAAGTAACTGAAATGTCTTACCCCCTGATTTCAGGGAGCACCACCCACCTAAGCGTATGGGGTACCTACACCCTTCCCATCAGCTGCTGCCCTGCGTGGCTCATGGGGCAGAACATCGACAGCTCATCCATCCCTAATGCTGCCCTAGAGAAAAATCACAGAATCATGGAATGGCTTGGGTTGGAAGGGACCTTCAATATCATTGAGTCCCAACCCCTCTGCCACTGGCAGGGACACCTCCCATTAGACCAGGCTGTGCAAAGCCCCATCCAACCTGGTCTTGAACACATCCAGTGATGGAGCTTCCATGGGCAAGGTGTGCCAGTGTCTCACCACCCTCCTAGTGAAGAACTTCTTCCTAATTCCTAATATAAATCTCCGCTCTTCCAGTTTGAACCCATTACCTCTTGTCCTATCACTACAAGACTTTAACACAGAACCTTTTTTTAGGACTTGGGTTTAGTGTGTCATCTGAAAAATAACTTCAATTACACAGTTCTTAACAGTGCCAAAGTTTGGCATGGATTGATGTAACTGGAAGAAAGACCGTTGCCTACAGCAGTCACTGGCACCACCTCCCTGAACACACAAAGTTTGTTTCCCTTTGAAGTGCAACCACAGTGGCCCTGCCTGCTCCATAAAAACCTAAACAATCAAAGCACCACCAAACAGACATCATAGCTAAAGTCTCTGCTGCACTAATTTTTACAGAGTTCCAAGCCTGCTACTATCTAAACAAAAGGAGAGTGATCCTACGCTCATGACGATATAAATAAATGAGCCACTTCCATAGCCTGTCCCTGAACACTAGGAGTAAATGACCTAGACAGACATCCAACTTGTCACATTCCTTTGATGACAAGAATTCCTGACATGGCTTTTTAACAGTGGTGACATCACTGAGGGTTTTGTCCAAGGTGGAACTGCTGCAGCAGCAGCTGCCCCATCCTCCAATCCACATCCACCCGCTGCAGCCGCCACGCCTGATGGCTTTGGAGACATTTGGCACAGGGGCAAACGCCACTCTGTCTCCTCCTGTTTCAACCATGAGGCATCATCATTGGAAAGTATCATTAGCAGGGAAGGAAACTTTGCCATCTACCAAGAATCTCACGTGGCACAAAGACAGGGTACCGAGAGCAGCAGAGGAGAGCCCTCGGAGCTGCCTGCTCGGGTGAAAACACAGTGTGCTTTTGTTTGCATGACTTCCAAAACAATAATGGAAAATTATGCTCAGAGCTCTTCCTTCCCCTGGCCCTCCCCAGACCAGGAGTGAATTAAGAAGGCTTTATAACAACAGAACCTCTCCTAAGGCTTAGTTATGATTATTCCATTCATAAACAGCTTGCATAGAAACGTGGATCTCCTCTTGTAAGGAAACTTCAGTATTGGTGATTTCAAGGATAAAACCCAAGCAAGGTGGTGACTCACAATGGCAAGGCTGCCTTGGATAAATAAACCCCCTCGTGCCCTCCCCTCCTCGTAAAAAAACAACAAAACAAAGCTGCAAGTATTAAAAGAAACCCCGTCAGCCCCTATTTAGGAAACAGGCAATTCAAACAAGAGTTGCCAGTGATGTCATTTCATTTATACTTTGCCTGAGTCACAGGTTCCTGAGGAAGTGGTAACACCTACAGAATTGCTGTAGGAAAGTCAGACTCTGAGGCATGAAATGAAAATAAAGACATTTTAAAATAAAGCAAAACCCCCAAGCAAAATCATACCTGCTTTACAGATTTCCTCACCTCTTACACTAAGTCTGTCACTAGAAATTCAGTTGCTTGCTCGTCCCCATCCGTCCCTGAGCAGCCAGGCTCCGAGCACTGGGGGCAGGGAGGGGATATTCACAGGGAGAGAAAAAAACAGGGTGGATGGAGAGGGGGGAAAAACACCAATTTACCAACTATCAAAAACTGGAGTTCAAATGGGTCCGGAGTGGGCCAGACTTGGAACCTCCACAGCCCTTGCCTTTCTTCCAAGACTGTTGACATGGTGTGGAAACAATCTTGGGAGAGTTTCTTTGCAGAGTTTCAGTCTATCCTGGTTTTGATTTAGAAAGGCAAATCATTCCAGCGGTGAGATGCCAATGTGCACGTGAAATGCACTGGCTGCAGTCCCTTGGGAGGGGGCACACATCAGACCCAAAGGGACACCAAGGAAGCCACTGATGACCTCCTTTGTAGCAATGAAACCAGAATAATGTCTCTCCTTTCTTATTTACATAGTGCATAATAATATTTCACTGACAAATCAACCAGTGAATCATTCTGCTGAGATCTTATAAAAATCGAATCTCCTGGTGCCAGAAAGCAAAGTGAAGTCACACAGAAGCCCAAATGTTTGGATGCTCAAAGGCTATTGAAGCAACAATCCACAGCTCAAGAATGTAAGAAGAGAAAGTAACCCTATGGAAAAGAAGCTACCAAGAGTAATTTTTTAAAAAATTGAGCTTTTGACTTGCAGCAGTACAACACTATATGCATGCTTCTGTCATTTCCTCTTAGATTACTACAATATTTTCTTAAGAAGTCATTTGAAATTTTCAGCATTTAAAGTGAAGTGCACGTGTGTGTGTGTTTGTGTGACCTTCAGCTCCACAGGCAAAGTCCATTGTGCTTCGTATCAATGTCCTATATAAACATCTATTCAAAGAGCAAGAGGAAACAGGTATTTAGACTACTCTAGTAGATGTGAGGCCAGTGTGTACTCCATGGCAGTCAGGAAACACAACACGTTTGTTTTTAGAACTCCTGACTGCCCCTTTTTACCCCCAAGCCCAAGGAAGTGCCTGCAAGAAGACATGAGGGCAAGGGAGGGCTGGCCTGAAATGATGCTATTACATTTGCAAAGTTCAGACAAAAAGGCACTGGCTTCTGAAAAGCTTATTGGAGAATGCCCTAAATAATTCCACTGGTTTGGAAAAAATGCTGTGCTTAAATCCCAACAGGCAGATAATATTGGCAATTATTGATGGCAACAATTAGAATTTGAAATTATATATGGTTGGAGTAGTCATCTGCATCCTTATTCTGGCGTGAAATCATTTGAAATGAGAACTTTGGTGAAAAAATTGCTGCCCTAAGATACAGAATACCTTCGGCTACTTACACATCATTGCTCCTCAAGCTTGTCACTGTCAGTACTTCTGGGAGTAGCTTCATTTTCCCTTCCCCAGTGCCAACTTCCTTGGCCAGGTTAAAATAATACTCAGGTGACTTCACTCCAACCTGCACAAAACACCCACTGCTGGCTGGTGGAAGGCTATGGATCACTGCACTCAAGGACAAGTGGCTACAAATTAGCCCAACCCATAACCTGTTTTGGTTAACACTGCATGACTTCAAACAACAGTCAACAATACTTCAAGAAAACAATGGGCTGGAGCAAAAGTTTCTAGGACATGGAATAACTGGGAATAAAGAACACAGATACTCCTTGCCAAATGCATGTATCTAATTTCCATACATTTTACAGCTGGGGAATTAAATAAAAGTTTAGGAAAAAGTGCAGGAATCGTTAACCTGCCAGTGTCAGCCTAGGAGCACTACCAGAAATCAAGGAGACCTGCAGCTTGTCCATCTGCTCATGATGAAGAGTCGCTGTTGTCAGAGGCAGTGGACAAAATGGCACCAATAAAAGTAAAATGAGGAAGACAACATTGTCAAAAAATTGTTCGCACTTTTAATTTCAAAACCTGCCCAGTGCTGCACAAATAAGAAAATGAACTTTTTAAAAATTATTACATGGAAGTAATAACAGAGAGGGAAAGTCTCTGTGGATTTCAAACCTAAAGCACTACCTGTGTGGTGCCATGGTATTTTAAACCACTGCTGGGGTTCAGGAGAAGCTCCAGGCACTGCCAGGGAAGAGAGCTGGGGCCGAAACGGGACAGGCAGGCAGGTTTATCAAGGGTTGGGAATTTACACACTGCCAACCCAGGACACTCCAAAGTCCT
>NW_008630032.1:87271-91553 GCF_000691845.1 Merops nubicus | reverse complement strand
CATTCCTGTCTTTTTCAACAGGTAAGCCAGAGGCTCTAGAAGAGAAAAGGTGCACAACACGCTCTTGACGGAAAGTTCCATCTTGGCAGGGTATGCAGGAGCACAACATCTGCACCAAAAATTAAAAAAAAAAAAAAAAAAAGAAGAAGAATAAAAGGAATTCATGAAGCCACATCAAAAAAAAAATCCAACAAAAAAACGGTAACAGGCTCAGGACAACTTCCAGACTATTTTTTTTATTAAGTCTGTTGAAGTTGACCATGTTGCAAAGACTCCTTTAATGGTTCCCTTTGGGGTATGGATGCTTATTTGTTTCTAAGAACAGTACTGCACTATTACTAAAAAAACCCCAAAACCACATAAAACCACAAACCTAAAAAATTTGGTACAAAAAAAATGCCAGCACCTGATGTTCATGCTGTCTTCAGCTTTTGTGTTCTCTTAATGCAAAGCTATAGCACAGCAACCACTGACTTGGTGGCCAGCAGGACAACGGCCACTGGCACTGGTAGAGGACAGATGGCTATGGGTTAGCTTGCAAGTTATTTACTTTTGAAAGAATGTGAGCTATTCTTCTTACTCCCAGAAGAACAGAGAGTTTGAACGCTCCTTGAACTCTTAAGATATGGTTATATTGTGAAGAGAAACTATATAAAAATTCCCTTATGGGTTCTGTAAGAAACAGGCAGCGTTGTTCTTGATCAAGAGCTGGCATCAGAAGTTTAGTATCTTCCGACACATCACTGGCATTACCAGAATCCTCCTCACCAAAGTCTGTTCTGTCATGTTTAAGCAACCTCACCGGTTCTAGGGTTTGGTTTGAAACAGAGGAAGAAAACTCAGTGGAAAGTTGGGTGAACTCTTCATAGTCCAACACTATCCCAGAGTAGTGCAATGATTATGTAGCTAGTGGTGAACCTGGCAGTGTTGCGTTAACAGTTGGACTCCTAAGGGCCTTCTCTTCCAGCCCCAGTGATTCTATGATTCAATCAGAAATTCCAGTTATACCACCTAACATACATTTAGAAGGAATTTGAGAAAAAAGTGCTATGATGGGGCACTTAAGGACGTGGTTCAGTGATGACCTGGCAGTGCTGGGTTAATGGTTGAACCCGATGACCCTGACGGTTTCTTCCAACAAGAATGGTTCTACGATATGATTCCTCAGTGCAGAGCGAAAAGTTCAGAAATACAGAAAGCCCATTTCAGGAAGAGTATTCTACAAGAGCACAAGTGAGAAATGAAAAGAAAACACATATATGGAAAAAATATTCAACCTTGCTAATACTTCTGTTGCCTATATTAAAGGTGAGCAGCTAAATCATCTTATAAAAAGAAATAGTATCAGAAAGAACATTATATAGGAAGTGGAATAAGAATGTCTAAGATGACAAAACTGAAATTTTAGTTTATATCACTGGACTTCTCTGAGCACATGGAAGACCACATGGAAGGGAACAGTCCTTCTCCAGGCTCAAGCTCAATGATTTTAAGGTCAGGAGCAATCACTAGTTTCCTTTGATGTGCCACAATAACTATTATGCTGCTAACTTCTACCGAAGTAGAATCTCCCCCAAGTTCTTGGGAGTCACCAGGTTCCTAGGAATATAAATCCTATGGTCCCATTCCTTGGTGATTTTCTCAACCAACCTGTCTGGGCCAACACGAATCTTTCTTCACGGATCTAAGCGTAATTTTAAAATTTCTGCTCTTCTCCATTATAGAGCCCAATGTTGAAGGCTTAAGACTCAAACTAGCCCCAGCCCCACGGAATAGATTCTCCTGTGGGCTGAACCACCTGCTGGCTATGATTCTGCTGGCTTTAAAGGCAGAGCATGCCCTAAGTAAAGATTTATCCCAATTGACAGACTATGACACAGGTGAAGAGAGTTTATCAGCAGACTGTGAAAGCAAGGATGAGAACAAGTGATGGCTTTAAAGAAGCAAACTCTCACACTGAATCTCAAGCTCCTCACTTCCATGAATGTGGCACTACTGCAAAACAAATTCCATGCTTCAGCCAGCAAACCCATTGAAGGGATGACACTGAAGAAAAATCCCAGTTGGTAGAATTGGGAAAGCAAAACAGAAGCTACCATTTCATGAGTTTCTGGAACTCTCAAGCACAGGAATGATGTCATCAGCTCTCCACTGAGACCTGTGGTCTTCTAACACTATTAAATGTCCCCAGTTGTGATACAGAGGTGTCACAGTTGCCTTCTGTGAACTACAGTCCCACCCATGATGCCATATAATGCCACCATATTTCTGGTAGATAGGTTAGGCAGAGGAGTAGGTTCCTCTGAGGCTGTTCATGCCCTTGCCAACAGATTTGGTTTAGATCTGAAAAGCCATGGTAGCTGTTGGGTTCTACAAAGAAAGTATGAGTTTAGGCTCTTCACTGATGCCCAGGAGGTTACGGTAGCACAAAGAGAATTTAAATGCTACCTCCTTCATGAAGAAAGATAAAGTTTAGCTTCTTCCATTAAACAGCAATAACTGGAGCTGAGGACAGTGCCAAAATCCTGCCCTTAAGTGCCTACAAGTCAGTCAACAAATGCGTTTATCTGTTAATAGTATTTGAATGTGAATTCACTCACTTGAATGGATACTCACGATTTCTCACTCAGTAAATGGCCTAGAAACGGAGTAAAAGCAAAATAAGAAAAATTCTGGTCTGCAAGGAGAAAGAAAACAACATCCTAGTCAGACAACGGAAGTTATTCCAAGTCAAACTGAAGTGTTTCTGAACATCAGACACATCTGGGAAGCATATGTACAGGAAACAGCTCAGCCAGAGAGAGTTGTATGTTACTGAAATTACAGAGGTAAGGAAACATTATATTAACCCTGAGTTTTGAACCTTTCCATCTCCTACACTTCTGCAGCTAATCAGATACTTTCAGTGTTAGGCTGCAATGTAATTTCAACAGGAGAAGCAGAGTTTCAGATACTTAAAATAACTATTAATGTGTATCAGATTACAGAAAGATATCTAAGTTTTAAGTTTTAGATAATCAAAAACTGCAAAGAGATTTTCACACTCCCCAGTCAGCAATTCCAAATGATGAAACCGTGGATTGTTGCCTTTACACTACCCTGGTACTGACTCGTGGCTCTGGTTGGTCTTTGGCATGGCTAACAAAATGGAAGTCACCTGAACTCATAAGTAATTAATTACATTAACAAACTTCCTTAACAGGGTATGTTATCAATCTGCCTGCCAAGCAAATGATCAGTTTCCTGTGATTACTAACCTTTCAAAAAATAAGACTGATTTCATCCATATATTTGTTTTTTATATAACAGTGAAAATAGCTAAACAAGGCATTTCCTTAAGGCTACTTAAAAAAAAAAAACAACACGTAAATAATGAATGGTTAAAATAAATAGAAATAATAGCTATTTTAGACTCTTGATGCAAATCTCACCATGTTTCAGTAAATCTTTTATGATCACAGTGTGGAGTTACAGACATCCTTGGTTTTAGGCAAACTGGACCTGACAAAACTTCTTCTGATGTGGCATAAGAGAGAAGCTGTGGAATTATCTACACCAAATATTCAGAGCTTATGGGAAGGAAGGAAGTAAAATAATAGGATTGACCAACTAATTTTCATAATATATATATATGGGAAATAAAGATTCCTTGCAGACAAAGCGATTTGCATTTTTTTCTGAGTTACTCCATAATCCCCACAATATAAAGCTATAAAATGGATTTCAAATATACTTCTAAAACTTATTCCAAGGTAAAAAACCAACAGATTCACTTTCAATTTTGTAGCAATGTACTTTGATATTTTACAAATCCTGTTTTTCTCAAGTTATCTTTTCAACTCAAGGATTTTCAAACTACCATTTGTGCTCAGCCATAATCTCTGAAGCCCTTCCTGAGGCTGCAAAAATTGAAAAACTTCAAATCCAAGCAAAATGAAAAGTCAGAGTTGCTCTTTTTTAACACCTGTTAAGTGCTGCCTGACAGCATCCATGAATAGCAAAGTTTGAGAAGCAATTTCTTATTTCAGTTATACACTTCTCTACAAATTTTGACTGAATCAATGATCCAACCCCACCGAAAGCAATTTTTACTATATAACAGAGCCCTCTCTAAGCTTCGGGAGAGCTTCATCATGATACTGATGCATTTTGGTCTTTCTTGTGTAAAAACAAGTGAAACCACATTTTTTTCCACAGCACAAAATGATGAGATATTTACAGAGAATAACACCTTCACTGACACAGGCAAGAATAATCAATTTGACTAGAAATATGTACTTTG
>NW_008630032.1:59832-87240 GCF_000691845.1 Merops nubicus | reverse complement strand
GTGTAGGCAGTAGGTGTAGGTTCTTACCCACTGCTGCTCTCCTTTAAAGATGCAGTTTAACTCCCAACAGCAGAATATTCTCAATCTTAACAATAAGTTCCAACTAAAGGGGCACAAATCTGGGAAAGATGAAAAAAGACATGCTGCTTGGACATGCCCATTGACAAGCAAAATAAAAACTGGGAAAAATAAAACACCAAAGTTTACTTAAGCAGCATATTTTATATGTAAGCCATATTTATAAACTTGGGGACAAGGCTTAAACACGACCACATTGCTTCAGTTATTTACATAATGAAAATGAAAAGGTGGAGAGTTCAATCCATAACAGACTGCTCTTAAGGTGAAGTTCTTAACTTCAAAATGTGGATTATATTTGTATTTGTAGCAGTCAGAGTGGGTAAGCAATCATTAACTTGTCAAATCACAGATAAAAGGCAGCGCTGCAGTCCAAAGTAAGTTGTCTTCCACCTTCTTCAGCTGCTCTTCAGATTGTTTCATCATCACTCATGTCCCAGATCTGCAAGAGAAAAGGAAAGGTAATTTTAGTTTGTGGAGTTCAAATAGGCTTTTAATTATACCTTTATAAAATTAGCATTACTACTTAAAGGGAAGAATAAATAACATTTTATGGATTGTTGACTAGCACCAATGGAGTGCTAGTAAAAAATACTGAAAAATCCAGTATTTTTCTCCTCTAACAACCTACCCACTAATCATTATTTGCAATGCTGGGGGTATTTTTTAACATCTCTTTGGCAGCATTTGTTCCTGAATTGTCAATTTATTTATTTTTTTGCTATTTCTTATCATTTACAGTAAGCCATAGACCAAAACCCAGACATTGTGTTTTGGTTTCCTGACTCGCTGCCACATTCTTAATGTGCATAATAACTTACAAGAAATAGCACACTTTACTAAACACACTGCAGAAAAATTTCAAGGTGTTCAAGAAGGACTAATTGCTCCCCAGCATTTCATTTTGCACTCAAATATTAGTTCCCATAAATAGCACCACAAAGACAAGAAGTTTTATATTAATTTGTACTTTCCTGTTGGTTAAAGAAATTTAAAAACCACAAAGATTATTTTTTTTTTTAGTACAATATAATTGTACTTTTGCTTTGCTGCTCTCCCTTGGCTCAGTAAGCAGTTGTAGATTGGTGGGAAACAGTGACTGTTTTCAAAGAACATGAAGGAACCTGGTATCCTCATGAACATACTAAGGTGAGAATTCCAAGTCATAGCAAGTTTCCACGGAGCAGAACGCATGTTCTGAGGAAGGACACAAGGACTTGCAAGCAGAGTTACTTAGGAGGGTGAGAACACATTCTGAATATATACTGCAACTGTATTTTTTTTTTTTTTTTCAGAGAAAAATGGGTACTCCTAAAAGACATTTTATAATTTTTTGGAGGTATAGCTCATAGTAAACACCCTCCTTCCACTTGGCAGGGCTTGCAGTAGCTTGGGATCAGGACTAATATAGGTACTCAGCTTTGAATTGGATTCCATAATATCATCATACCAATTTTATAATATATAAAACTTCATCTCAGACTTAAAGCACTTCAAGCCTACCTAAATTTACAGCAAGACTGCTGAAGTAGCATGACAAGTCTTTTTGATTTGCCATTTCTGTGGCATGGCAACATTCAAAACTCGGAGGCCCTTATTGCAGATAACCTAGACAAAAATCAGCACATCAGCCCTGTAGAAAAGGAAATTCAGCTCATTTGTCCAAAATATCACTTGTGTGCTGGCATAAAGCGGCCCACTAAGTTTTCTCTCGTTTTGCATCCTGACAAATTTGCTAAAGTATATCCATTTTATATTGGATACAACATCCACAGGCAACAATGAGTATTGACCTATAGCTTTACTCAACCCCCTCAAGACAAAATTAGTGTTTCTGGAATTTGAAAATATTCTGACAAAACCTCTTCATATCCAAATGCAGAAAACATACAAAATCAAACATTCTTGTGCAGTGCTACAAACTGTGTAAAACGAAAACTCTGAATGGCAAGATTTTCTTAATTCCTAGAAGCGTTGCAAAATGGTGGTGTAAATCCTTACAGAAAATACTGAAGGAACAGTTTGTTTACAAAAGGAAAAAAGAGTTTTCACCCTGCCCTAGATGAGCAGACTGAAGGCTGCCAAGGTAAACACAAACGTCCAAGCTCACCAGTCAGGGTCAAGGATGTGGAAAATAAATACAAACCCCAAAATCTTTAAATAGAGTTTATGGTATGATTCAAACAGGCGAAACGCAAGAAATGCAAAGTTCAGACTGATAGTCCCTCTTTGTCTAGCACACTCTAAGTTTTGAACACAAAGCTCGTAGATAGTAACCCGTACAAACACAGCTCTCTGTCTCTGTCAAAGCAGCACAAGAAATACTTTTAAAAACACACCATGAGGTGATTCAAAGGTAAAAGTGAAAGAAGCCAACCGACAGCCCTAGAAAAGTGTTCTTTATCTACTCAGCAGCTGGACTGGGACTGCAGCCATGTTCTCTGCTTGGCGCCTTCCCATCAGCTGTCCTGACCTACCAGTGGGAGGGAGATGACAAAGACGCTCTCCAGCATGTTTGGCTTTTACAGCGAAAGGCTGGTAGGGGTGCCAACCTCCCCTCAGTCATTCTGTGAGATGAAACCCCTTCCACCCAGACACTGGCTACCTCTCCCGTGAAGCTTGGGGAGCCTTTTTGTTTTACACGTCTGACGTCTTAAAAACCATCCGATTGCTCTAACACCCCACACAACGACAACAGCAGCTCCAAGGGCACTGTAATTTCTTTTTTTTTTTGTGGAAAGTAAAGGGAAGAAAGCAGGTCCCTGTGCTTGGCCTTAACAGTCCAGGACAGGCAATGCACAGAAGGCTTCAAGGAACTTGAAGAGCATCACTCCAGCACATCGCAGAGCCCGCAGCACCGCCAGCTAGGTCAGTTAGGAAACACAGGACTGGGGACGAGAGGATGAAAGTGAAGAGCATGGCAATTAAATTCTCCCCTATCTAAAGTGCAGCTCGTTTCTAGGAGGTTTTTAACATAGAAATATTTGCAAAACAGCCGAGGTCCCTAGGTACGTAGCTGCTATGCAAATAGCCTGGATTGAGGAGAATTACTTTTAAATGTTGGAAAAGAATGCTATTATTTTACTTCCAGGAGAACAGTTTTATAAGACAGCTTACACTTCATCTAACTATAAAAGCAGTCACATAGACTATACAGACTATGGCTATGCAAACTTTGGATGTTACTTTAAAACAGTGAAACTCTGAAGAGGAGAAATCACAAAATACAGAAAGCCATGAAGGACAATGTCTAAAATGACTGTCATGACAAAAATCCAATAGCCAAAGAAAGCTATGAATTTGGATGTTTTTTTTCCCTTCTCTTCTGTCCTGCAACACACCTGGGTGAGTCAAACCTCAATGCAGCTACAGGCAATAAAAGGAGTCATAAAATAGGAAGATAGTAAACCAGCTGTCAAACCCAACCCTGTCTGTACAAATCTGGACAGATTGCCTAAATGCACCTGTTTCTTCAAATACTTGCTTTTATAGTCCAGCTTCTTTGTAGAGGTGCTTAAATGACAGATGCAAATTTCAGGAAAAAAGAAGAATTCTCACACTTGTTTTTTGTTTTTTTTTGTTTTTTTTTTTTTTTTTTTTTTTTTTAAATGGCATGTATTATTTTCTGACATAATAGGAAGAATAGGGGGAAAAAACCCTGTGTATTAACTTAACTGTTCACTGATTGATTTCACACAGCTCCAGACAGATTGAATGTGCAGTAAATCCTACTGAATGGAGAGTTTTGCGTTTCCTTCATACAACAACAACACCTGGTACCTGAAATTTAACTTCCATGATGTTTCCAAAACTGTTCCCCTGCTGAAGCAGGCAGTGGTCTTGCATCTTAGAATTAATGCATGTCATTCTAAGAGATAACTACCATTTATCCTATAAATAAACTTGCAAGAATAGAAATGTACCCTTTGGGGATTCTTGCAAGTTCCTTGCCAGCATGGATCTAGCAGGATTTAACCCCCCAAATGGCTGCCTCATTAAGACAGACAACACAGCCAACCAACCAACCCACACACAAACTATTTTCTATGAGCAACCGAGATAAATTTACATATGCATGAACCAAAACACTCTGCTTAGAGAAACCTGGAATAGTTTTACTATGCAAACCACAGTATTTACCACGCTACAAATGCTCCAAATGAAGCATGAGTAAAGAGGAAAATTCTACAAGGGCAAGGGTCAAAACTCAGACATTACATACATCAAACAGCACTGCCGAGTATCACATGAGAACATATGGCTTCCCAGCTCAGCTAAGGCTTCTCATATTTTAGTCTTTGATTTAGAAATGTACATTAACTCAAGAAACCTAAACAAATTAAAAAAAAAAAAAAAAACAAAAACACATACAAATGTGTTTAAATTTAAAGCAACCAAATTTAATTCATAGCTATTGAATGTGAGCTTTTTGACAGAACTTAGGTTAATCATGGTTTTGTTCCAGGCTCTACCAGAGAGACAACACACTGGAACTTCTGGCAGCCTAAATTACTTTACAAAACCTGTGTGTATGTGTGTCTAAATGTGCTCCTGCTAGAAATGGACTACACATAGCAGGCTGCATCAACACGCCTTGTGTGACCTCTGCAGTATTCCTGGTCCACTGGTTGGATCTTGCAGGAACGACAACAGAAATGAAATTGCAACGTGAAGTTCATTTAGGGCCTGCAAGTTCTAACGTGCAATTTTTTTTCAGACTTCGTGGTATAGACCGAGGTATAATTATAAAGTTCAGCACCCTCCTTTCATCTTGGATACTTGATGTACAGTAAGCACTACCCTTCATCTTACTGAAACCCAAAACACTTCAAGCACTTTGCATATTCAACAATTTCTTCCCCATCCCCCTTTCCCACAGGAAAAAAAGCCAGAAATGAACAACCAACAAGAACAACGTTCCACACTAAGATGAGCATTTAGCTTTGCTCAGAATTTATATCCCAATGCATGTCAGAGCCTGCACAGTGCACTCTGCAGTGTAGTGTTTTCTTTGCTCTCTAAGAAACCAAGGTAATGCACGTCAACAAGGATCTGCTCTTGCTCCTAGTGGCATGAGCTTATCCTACAACAATCACAGTTGTCCCCCCCCCAACTGTTCATCTAGTCCACACCTAACAGTATCTTCTGCACCATTTCTATTTTTGCAGCAGGATATAGCTGCTAACTTTCTATAATTGAACTAAAATCAGTTTTGGCTCTAATCCAAAGAATTAAGTATCAGCCATGTCTTAATTCGGTTGACACAAATTACAAACTTAAACACACACAAAAAGAAAGTAATCTTAAAAACAAAAATCACAGCCAAGGATTATAAAACCTACATGTCTTTCTTCAGGCTGCTTTATTTAAAGAGCAGGTAGAGAAAAAACAAATGGTGGATAATTCTTCAGATTCCTGCACACAATGGTCCTACCCTAGCTAGTTGACACAGCTGACAAATTCCTGGCATCTCTAATACCTCCACAAGTTCTTCTTTTCTGTCTCAGTCTTCTCAGCCTTTCCTGTCTGGAGGGTTTACTGTCTTGCAATACAATTCAAGTCCATCATCTTTACTTTTTTTCAGTGATGGTGTCCCTGACTGATGCTTGCTTTCCCTTTATAGCCTTTCCAAAATTCTGTATTTTCAGCCCATAACCACAGCTTAAAAAGTCCAGGTTATGAGGCATTCTCATTTTCATCTCAAGCAACAGCAATTCCCCAAGTTCCTCTGGTACACAACTCCCTTGAATACACATATAATACTTCTCACGAGTGGCCTCACTTTTCACACAAAATGCAAATGTTACCCCTCTCACAATCAATCACCCTCCTGATTTCCACCTTGCCAGCTGCAGTATGTTTAAGAATCCTGCCATCACCCTTCAGGGCACCCTTTCAAGATATCTATCAAGCTATGTCTTGAATTTTATGTCCCTTTACTGTTTGCTCAATTTTTGCACCGTTTTTATGCAGCACCTAGGAGGTTGGGACAGAGGGATCACAGCATTTTTCTGCAACTGCCCTGTTCCAAGATGGGCTTTCTACCTCAACTGACCTATCTACACCTGAGCTATTACTGCAACACGTGGTCAATACACAAATTCAGCAACCTCCTTAGCACATGGGCTTAGTCGGCTCCCATCCTTGAAACCAGACTATTTTCTAAGTATCTTGTAGACCTGGCAGGTGAAGATTCCAAATACTTTGAAAGATATATTTAAGAAGAAAACAGAAAGAGGCAAGCAAACAGTACAGAAAGTATTTGTTTACAGTGTAAAATTTAGCTAGAAAGCCTTTTTAATATCCTCTAATAATATGTTCCAAGCAAATATACAAATAGTAGCAGTGGACAGTAATTAGTCCTTTCTGTTTTTATAGGAATTTTCCTACGTATTCATCAGAATATTATAGGAAAATTGTCATAAAAAGGATTTTATTTTTGACATGACTAACATGTTTTCGTTCATTGACTTTTTTTTAACAAAAAACAAAACAAACAAACAAAAAACCAAAACCAAACAAAAAAACCCCCACACAGTAGGGTTTTTCTTTTTGGTGTAAGAATGCCTCAGACACATTTCCTTCCATTGTTTTTTTGTTTTATGAGGAAAAACCCAAAGCAGAGAAGTGAGCAACTACAAACCCAATTTCTCTCACTCTCTAAAAGTGCTTTGGAGCTGAAAAGGCCATTTTTCAGGGCACAGCACTTGACTTGTTGAGATGATATATACCTAAGAGGATAGATCTGCTATTAAGTCTTTCCTTCAGGCTCTTAAAAACTAAAACCAAACAAATGTGAAAACAATGACCTAACCACACCCCCACCAAGCAGGTTTGATGTCTGCTCTTAACCTATTTTGTGTGGGATTTTAAACCTAATTTTACTACCACCAAAAGACAATTATCCACACAGAACATCTGTTTGAATGAAGGCACAATTAATGTAAATACTGTCACAGTAATGATTAGAAGTGATATAAACCCTTTGACTGAAAACGAAAACATTGTAGTGTATAAAAGTATTAATTCAAATTTTTCTATCATCTTCCTTCTTTGATGTGCCCAGATTTTGCATTAAAAATAAAAATACATATAAGTCTATATTCATTACATTTCTAAATCCTGCAAAAAATTCACGATGTAGATGCTGCTGCTCCAGTGTTTTAGTTTACCTCCAAACATAAGGTTGAATCCTCTCTTGCAACAAGGATCAGCTTTGTCAGATTAGCCCATACCCAGCACATATCTGTCGATACACCCTCCAGCACCACCAACCTCACCATGGTTCTTTACGGCATCTGCACATGGTTGGCAACAACGGAACACAGGAACAGAAGACTCATCTACTTTCAGTCTTTTCAACAGCCTAAAGATGCTAAGTTATAAAGGTACAATTCTATTCACCTGATAAGCCAGATATCCTTTACATTCAGGAGAAATTCAGAGCATAACAGGGGACACATTCCTAGGCGCACATTCTGACAGCCTGTGTGAGGAATCGACATCTCATCACTCTTCCTGAAGTGAAGAGATTTGGGGTGGAAGAAAGAACTAAGATCAATATTTGCAAATCATGTCCTGCTACAATGGGAGACTGCCAAATGTTATGAAGACTCTTCAGAACTGGAAAAATCTCCCTCTTATTTTAAAGAAAAAAACTCAACTTCTAGAAGAAAAAAGGTCGTCAGAAATCGTTGACATTGTATTGGCTGATTAAGGTGCCTAGACCATTTCAGATGAGAATGAGACTCCAATAAGAATAAACAGCATTACTGGAAGGTCACCTAACTCACTTGAGATATGTTTCAATCCTACACATACAGTTTTTTCTCATTTAACGAACCACACTGCATCTTCATGAAGTGTAGCTAGCAAAAATATGCATTATCCCAAATAATTCTGAAATCAATAATGTGGATCCTTTTTAGCTCAATTCCTAGTACTAGAAAATAATATTTGGCAGAAAAAAACTCACTCAGATTTTCCATATGTAGTTGTGTCATCCTACATGCATGTTTGGTACATATCTTAAACATATTTCCTCTGTTGCATTATATATAACACAGAAGTAATAGGAAACTTGAAAAGCAATCAAAATATGAATTCATTAAAATTGTGATTTATCCAGTGATCTCACTAATCCCATCACTGCTTCCATGGAGATACACGTGGTGTATACACAACCCTTCTATCTGGTGGAGGAGGCATCAGGAAGTTATGGAAAACTTTCTCCTCTTATGCAGCAAGAATGATCTTCATATAGCTAGAAACTAAAATGGTTTCTGAAGACACCAGCTGAAACTAAATTACTAAAGGAAGATGGTTTCCATTATTTAAATGCATAAATGATACTGCAATAATAAGGTTCAGTTCATGTTATATAATCCAAAACTGCAGAGATGATAAATGCATCTGTATTAGAATCTTACATTCCAGTTTCCCCCATGATTATTATCAATGTTAACATGTCACTTTTCCCATTATGTTTGTCAAATAAGGTAAAAATAAAAACAATAAATTAAATAAAAATTGCCCTGAAAATTGCAAGCCTTGGTATAAATTTTCTAAATAACAGAGGCAGCCTCAGGTTCACTTAAAAACCCATGTAGTGGCTCAGGAAACAGTTTGAAAACTACATATCCAACCCAGATTCAGCTGAAAACTTGTGCAAGTGTCGCATTTCTTTTTATAACACTTCCATTAACATGGAAACAACTGAACAAACAAGAATTGTGATGATTCTGTGCAGAGATTTTGTGCTAGGAGGGTCTTGCATGACTCATAAGATTCTGCAACTCTTTTCAAAATTGCTTTTGATTTTCTGACCACATCATTTCAACATCTGTTGGACTAATAGATCATTTGTGAATACTCGTATGTGTCCGAGCTGTCAAACCCCCTTTTTTAATTATCTCATTTTCCTTTTCTTTATCTGTCCTGCCAGACCCCCTTTAACAAAATGGAACCCCACTTGCTCTCCTGTGGGTTTTTCATACCCAGAATGCAGTAAGAAAGCGATGGTTAAACAAGCTCCCAGGAGTAGGTGAGCCCTACTTCAGCCTGATGGCACAAAGCTGTTGGAAGATGGCATGCTCGTGGCAAGTGATTTGTTCCAAGTGAGGGCCACAAAAATGATCTGAGGGCTGGAACCTCTCTGCTGGGAGGCCAGGCTGAGAGAGTTGGGGTTGTTTAGCCTGGCTAAGAGAAAGCTCTGGGGAGACCTTCTTGGGGCTTTTCATGACTTAAAAGAGGCCTATCAAGAAGATGGGGACAAACATTTTAGCAGGGCCTCTTGTGATGGGACAAGGGCTGATGGTTTTAAACTAAAAGAGGGAGATTTAGACTAGACAGAAGGAAGAAATTTTTGATGCTGGGGGTGGTGAGCCCCTGGCCCAGGCTGCCCAGAGAGGTGGTCGCTGCCCCATCCCTGGAACCATTCCAGGGGAGGCTGGCTCTGATCAACCTGCTCTAGTTGCAGATGTCCCTGCTCACTGCAGGGGGGTTGGACTGGATGACCTTGAAAGGTCCCTTCTAACTCAACCCAGTCTCAGATTCTATGATTCCCCTGAGTGCAGCAAATTATTCACCAATTCAAAACCAAACCCACTCTGTTGCACTTCCATTATTTCTAACCCAGTGGGCCGAAAAAGAAGAGAAACAAACACATCCCCTCCAATGTAATCTACCTGGTACAAAACAGCCTTTTTATTACATGTCTGCTGAGTCTGTCCCAGCTTAGCCAAGCAGTGTTGCAGCACTTCTGCATGCTCAGGACACTCCCAGCACACCATGCTCTGGAGCTCCACAACGCTGGGAACGCTGCAGATGTGCTGGAGCAGAGGCTTCCAGTTGCTTACATGCCAAACAGCTTGTTTTGGCTCGGAATGCTCTTTCCCCCCCATATGGGATGACTCTGATCTTTTTGCCTATTATATGATTGCAATTACACTGAGTTGATGGGATCAACGGGGCCCGCTGACAGAACACGTTAATCCAACTGTTAGCGACAGAGCGAGAAGCTACTTTTAAAAATTTGATTGCAGGGCAGCAAATACAATTAGTGTGTTTTCAAAACGGGGATATAAATCAAGTTGTTAAATCATTTTTCCATAAAACTCATCTTAAAACAGGCAACAGATCTCCTGCACTATGCCAACATACTTCATTTCTTTGTGGCACTAAATTCACATTATCTTAATGGGAATTAAGATTACCCTTTTATATTTTTACCCTTACCCTTTTTTTTTTTTCCACTTCATCACCTCCTCTTCCCCGCAAAGAACAAACTGGAATAGACTTATGAGGTTGTTCTGCATACTGAACAATTAAGGGTTTTGACTCAGAAAATTGTAAAATCCGGCAGGGCCCACAGGGAAATCCTCTCCTGCTGTGCTTCCCAGCAGCTGCACGATGCCAGGCTCCACGAGCATCCAGCTGGGACACGTCCCCTGGGCAAGGAAGAGCAGCAGAAAGCCGTGCTGCCTTTCCCCGGGCTCTGCTCTTCCTTGGCTGCCAAGAGGGGCCAGCTCAGGCAACAGTTTGGCAACATGCTCCAAGTGGCACCTTTACACCTCTGGACAACATTGAAAACTGAGGGCATACTCACTTATAAACATTTCAGATCATAGAATCATTAAGGTTGGAAAAGACCCCTAAGATCATCAAGTCCAATTGTCAGCCCAATACTACCATGACCACTAAACCATGTCACAGAGAGCCACATCCATGTTTTTTGAACCCCTCCAGGGATGGGGACTCTACCACCTCCCTGGGCAGCCTGGGCCAAGGCCTCACCACTCTGGCAGGAAAGAAATTCATCCTAATAGCCAATCAAAACCTCCCCTGGTACAATTTGAGTCCATTTCCTCTCGCCCTATCGCTAGTAACCTGGGTGAAGAGACCCACCCTCACCTCACTCCAGCCTCCTTTCAGGGAGTTGTAGAGAGGAATAAGGTCTCCCCTCAATCTTCTCTTTTAAAAATGGTTTTCTTTTCAGTGGAGAAAAAAAGCACAGAATCACACAGATTGGTGGGGGTTGGAAGGGACCTCTGGAAATCATCTCGTCCAACCCCATGCTCCAGCAGGCCACCCACAGCAGGGTGCCCAGGATCACATCCAGGTGGGTTTGGGATCTCTCCAGAGACAGAGACTCCACAGCCTCTCTGGGCAGCCTGCTCCAGGCTCTGCCACCCTCACAGCAAAGTTTCTCCTGTTTGAGATGGAACCTCCAGTTTTTGCCTGCTGCCCCTTGTCCTGTCACTGGGCACCACTAAAAGAGTCTGGCCTCATCGTGATGATTCATTTTACTCAGTTTATAAAGCTCTTCAGTTTCTTACAGGACTGCTAATAAACAGAAATGAAAAGAAGATGTGAGTACAGATATTGCATAGGGGAAAACTGAAGACTCAATATAACACAAAAAGCACTTGATAAATAGTTGAAACAATAAGCTGTTGTTTGCACCTCCTCTTTTTGAACAGAAAAAAATACCTGAGGAGCACCCTTATACTATTAATTTAAATGTCTGGGTTTAAATTCGAGAAACTTAAGATTGTGTTCAATAGGTAAAACATGGGACTCCAGTAGGCAAATGATTTTATCCAAAATAAACACTTTACAATAACTATTTTGACCATTTCTTTACTTTGGCAACATATGATCCTGCTCCTTAAATAAGGATCTTGTCCTAGGTAAGCTGGTACACTTTTGCCCCACTGTGCTCACTGACAAGCTGTGTTCTGGCTTGGAGCTCTAGACATGAACATTTCATTCCTATCCATTCTGACTTAACACCACATTGTTGGAACTTTTTTTGGCTCGATGGAGTATTCTTGCAAAATGCCAGTGCTGCTATTGTGTAATGCTGAAGACTTAAAAAAGCCACACACTTAAAAAAAAAAAAAAAATCCCCAATCCACTCCATAAACCCCATCTAACACCAAGTATGGCTTTCCCAGGAGTAGCATTCTTCCCAAGGATCCTCACTGGGAGCTCAGAAAAGTGATCCAATTTTTTATTTTCTGTAAAGCTGACCACCTCCCATGGATTTAACTTTTTAATGCCTGCTATTTTATCACAAAATTAATTGAAAAGTTTTTATCTTATTTTAGTATTTGTCTTGTGGCATGATAAACAAGCAAATTACTGTTCTATTAAAACAGTTCTTTCTCCTCATAATGGTATAAAAAAAAATCTGTTGTAACTAAGAACTGAGGTTTTGACTTCCTCCACATCAGATGGATGTTTTTCCCCATTTTGTCTTTTATTATGGGTAGCAGAAAATATTTTCTAAAGAGCTAAATCTGAATCAGAGTCATATCATACCCAGGTTCTGGTCTGAGCCACTACAAATATAACAACTTTAGAGACAAGGAGTTGCAAAAGACAGCAATGATGCTTGGCTTCTTCACAACAGTAAGCAGGGACAACTCTGCTTAGCTCAACCCTAGTCATTCCTGACTGAAATCCTCTCTTTTTTTCTCTTCTCAGTAATTCAAACCATTCTAGTATTCTGTCTTTCTTTGAGCTACACATCAAAACCATTTTAAACATCATAAACATTTTTAACATAGTCCTATTTGTCCAGAGGTCCTTGTTAAAGCCCACATCAACTTATGCCCTAAATTGCCCCAGTTTTCTAGGGAATTCTAGGATATTAAAAGTAGGAACTATTTTCTTTGTTGCCCCTCTGCACAGCATTTAAGATAATAATTCACAGTCTAGTTTCATTGTAAGGATGAAGCAAAGTTTTCCTTCATATTTAAAGACACAAGCTGTTTCTTTCACTGATAAAACTGTAGTCAACAAGACTTGGCATAGCCAACCTTTATAAATTATTCCAGATATACACAGTTATAACTGAGGGAATAAGTTCATTTAGAATTGTTATTTTTATAAATGAGTGCTCTCACTCATTTATAAAAAGTTTTTACAAATCAGTGCACTCTTCAGATAAGTCAAGCTTTGAAGAAACAGGAAGAATCTTCCTATTCAGATATATTTCACGTAAATGAATTTTCTTTAAAAAAGCAATTCCTTCCTTCTCCAAGATAAAATATCAATTCAATAACTCAAGTTACTGTATTCAATAATAAAAGAAGAAATAATTCTTCTGTAAAATACAGAAGAAAATCCTTTATGAAAATATATTTAAAAATAGATATATTTTTAAAACTTTGATTTTAACTAGCTTTTAGCATGAGAAGAAAAGTTTACCAAGAAATTCAGGGAGTAAACAGCATATAAAGTTCATCATGTTAGATACTTCTTAGTATTTCCTCTCTTTGTTCAAGCAAATAGCCAGCTGTGGAATCAGGTAACAGACTCCTTGGAATAGCTAGTACAGAAAGAAGAAAAGGCAGTGGGCACAAGCTGCAACAAGAGAAATTCTGTCTGGAAAGAAGGCAAAATTGCCAAGTGACAGTTGTTAAGCACTGGGACAAGCTGCCCACAAATTCAGCCCTGCACTGAGGAGGGAGCTGGATGTCATGACCTCCAGAGGTCCCTTCCAGCCTCAATGTTCTATAATTCTGTAGTATATTGAATAACTGGTAGTTAGGTGTTATAATTCGTGCCAACTTCAATATGTGACTCAGATGACTTAGTTATACTTGTCATGAGCAACTAAATCTTCTAATGGGTGTAGCATCTTAACTGAATCTTACTTATTTTCAAGGTGCATTTGTTGGTGTGGGAGGTGGACTGCTGAAGGAAGGAGGGGATGGCATTTCTTTGTCAGGTTCTGCTCCACATGCACCATGGTGAAATTCCATTTCCATCTGAAAAGCCTAGGTAGCAAAGTTTTAGCCAAATACTGTCTAATTATTCTAACACAGAACAAATAATCTATACTTACTGCAAATACATGCTTTATAATTCTTCTTTTGAAAACCACGGAACTACTTTCTAGTTCAAAAGGTTTCTGAAAGACTAAATGATTAACTGCCATAGTCTGATGTAGACATTTCCTGCTAATCTGATATCTAAATATTGTTACTCTGGGTTACTTTGGTGATGTAAGGAAGTAGCTGCTCATGGAAACTTTTGTATTCCTTTGTCTTTGTAGCTCATTTAAAATTTCAACAAAAAGGTTCCATAACATTAACCAACAATACTGAGGGGTTAAAAAACCCAAAACAATCTGCTAACAATCATATCTCAGGTTTGGATCTGTAGGCTCCATTTTCTGCAATGGTCCCTTTGAAGAGTGTGCAATACTTCATACTCACTAGCTTCAGAAAAATTCTCTATTACCAAATGGACTGAGACAGATCTGAGGACAGGAAGCCTAAAGGAAATGGGTCTGCCTTGGAGAAAGGACCATGTGTAACCGGTTTGTCAGCCTTCCTCAGCAGATCAATGACTCCGCAGCTGTTCCCAGGACAGCACAGCTTTCTCCAGTTGGAAGCCACACCTTCAGAGGCAGCAGAGACCTCAATCACACCCCTACAGTAATGCAGCACTGGGCCAATACCCACAGTGATCACTCTATTCAGTGTGATAAGCTTCATCTTACTTCTCTCTGAGTTTTTCTAGTGACTTCTCTGCTCCTTGTCTTGTTTAATTCAATGGCAAAAAGTTCCCCCTGACATCAGTTACCTAGCATCCACCTCCACCCCACTTGCATCCTGGGGACATCTGTCGAGACCTCCAAACTTACATTCAAGAGCCTCTGCATTAGAGCAAAATTCTTAGCAGGGATTCACAGATTCTTTTTGTGTCTTTTTGTGAGTCATGATGGCAGGAAAACTGTTGTGGTCATCAATAAACATCACTGGGTTTTCTTACTCTGCACGGTTTGCTTTTTTGGCTATGGTAAGTTCTGCTTCCAGGGTATTAGAAAAATCCAAAGACTAAGTGTTTTTATTTGTGCTAAGACTAAGGTGTTCCTTGAAAAGTTCTTGAGTAAACCCTAAAATGAAGGGAATGGGAACAGCTAAAACAGTTTTGCGCAAATTGAAAAACTCCTCTACCAGTTGGGAACAAGCTGGAACTTGCATGGGGCCCTGCACACACTGGCAAACATCTTAATTGTTCAGAGCAGACAAAGTCTGTTTAGTCATGTCTGCTGAAGTGGGAAGGTTGTTACAACACATCTGTGCAGTCTGTTTCCATGTAGGTCAATCAGTTCCTGAAGTTTGTTTTCAAACTGCTTACCTCCAGCCAGACCACCACAGATGGGGATACCTCTACACAGGTTGGCCATGCACCTGGCTACAAGTCACCCTTTCGTAGAAGCTCACAAATGAGCAACCAAAGACACGATCTCAGAATCCTGGTAGACATGCAGTGCCAACACACTTACACTGATGTCTGGGAGGGATTTTGTAACAGTCTAAGTATGCCTCAGTGAAATTTCCAAGGAAGCACGTTCAAAGTTTCATTGCCCGTTGAGGACAGCTCTAATAGAGTTAACAACACACAGGGAACCACAGCGTGGCAAAGCAAACAGGCACCAGCTGAGACTGGTGGATGAATTCAGATTGGTTTCTGCATTTACATAAAGATGGGGTGGGTAACACAGGGCTCTTTCTAAGATATTTTGGCAAGTTTTTCACTCCATGTTCCGATACTCCATGTATTTCTGTTCCCATACAGGACATGCTGCGTGACACAAAAAGACAGAAACAGCATTGAGGTGACCTTGTGTAAATCAACTAAGTGCAGGTTTGTGCTTTGCAAGCAGCCAAATATTGTTATCCTGCTTTGGCCGTGGTACCTCCATTTTCACCCCCTCCCCCTCTTTTACCTCTGTCGCATTATTGGAAGGAAGAGTTTTAAGATGCAGCTATACACTGATTATGAAATGATATGTGAAGTGCCAGCTCTGTAGAAAGCAGCTTCATGACCTTTCCAATCTTGCTCCAAAAGACTGTTATGGTCCAGAGAGCCAGGAAAATACTAAAGAAAACCATATACAAATTAAGATACCAATCTGAATGTGTTTGGATCTGTCTTACCTAGGGTATAGTATGGCTCACAGAGCCCAAAGCTGTATTGATTCTCTTGGGGGGAGAGAAGGGCCAGTGTGGAACCAGGAGGAGATATTCTGTTTTTATGGAAATACATGCTCCTCCCTACAGCTTAATTTTGCATTCTGGAGAATCTTCAGCCTTGCAGGTGATAAAGACACAATATCAGGTGTCAGCTGAAATCATGTATATGCATTTTAACAAGTTCTGAATTAATATATACAAACAAATTTAATAAATAATTTAAACTTATTTTAAATCCCAACCCCTCAGAGCAGAAAACTATGTCTGTGTTTCACGTCCCATTGAATAACTGAGTAGGATTTGGTTTTCACAAGGAAAAAAGACCTTAAAAATCAGGTTCAATAAAAGGAATGATATATTGCCACTGATGTCTCCAAACTGCAGTCACGTTCTAATCTGGGGCAGTGATAACATCAGGGAGATTAGCTTCAAAACAATTGCTGCTTGCTTTATTTAGAGCACCAAATCACAAAGGGATTTATCTTTGGCCAATTTTTTTTCCACACCAAGGATAAATTAATTTCATATGGAGACCAACTACAAAGCTGGGCAGGCACATCACATTATTTCATTTCAGGGAATTTTTAAAAAAATATGGTATTGCTGCTAACAAGAAGAAAGAAGTGAAAACCCACCAAATAATTCAAAAGGCAGAACAAGTTCCAAGTTATTCCAGTTACAAAAGTTTAAGCACAAAGATTAGAAGTACCATAAAAACTTATGGAAAATGATGCAGTGAATCAAGGTTTATTAAAATACAATAGAGAATCTTTGTTACTCTAAGAAAATGGTGGTGTCACTGATTTATAATTCATATCAAAAAGGCAAGTGAGGTGTAACTCAAGAAAGGACAGCACCTAAGCTGATGAAATCAAGCAGCAATTAGATGGAAGAACAAATATATCTAGGTTGTCTGTTTATTGGTGATGGCTCTACGAAAAATGAGTTAAAGGAGATTTATTGAAAATGTTTCATAGAAACTGAGATGAAAAAGGTACTAACTGAGCTTCTGATATCACTACAGACTCGAAGCATTTTGCAGTACGAGAAAGGTGTCAGAAAGCTGACAGCAGTGGTGATGAGAGTTAAAAAGAAGACAGACATAAAGTAAAATGATTTTTAAGACAAGCTGAAAGTTAGGTCACAAGATGCATGGATGATGGATAGACATCAAAAAGCCTCCACTGACTGACAATTTAAAGGACAAAGAGGCACTAGATGAAAAAATTCCTTTAAAATTCCACAGAACATTGGAAAAGCAGACATGGTCTGTAGGGACAGTGCCATATGGGACTTTATAAAAGAGAAAACCCTGGACGTGAAAAGATCTCAGTGCCACACAAAGACAGAAAGTAGGCCTCAGTATTGATGTTAAATTTGCTGAAGAATTGGGTTTTTCTTTGGAAGTGTACTAATAATTATCCAGCCCAACTTCTTCAAGAAATATGGAATAAAATTATCTTTGAAGTTTAAGAACCAGAGTAAACAATATAGATGTCTCCTGACAGCTCTGACCATAACACACCATTTTGGGGTTTTGATGGCAATGAGCTAGTTGCCATCAAACAGTGTGGAACTCAGCTGACTAAGCATGGCCAAACCAACAGTTGTCATTATGATAAATAAGCGCTTCAGAGCTGGTTACTGAAGTCACATTCCCAAGGGCTGCACAATGGGAATTCCAGCCTCCTTCTGAACCTAGTCCTTTAAAATTGCTTTGTTTTGGCCCTAGGCTGCATATTAGAAATGATAAAAGTAGTTCTTTCATACTCAAAGCAAGACAGTTTGATTGCCAGTGTCAACATGACAAAGTGCTCATGGCTATAGGATTGGGGGAGGAGGCAACCATGGGGGGGGGGGCACGAGAGAGAGCTCTAGTGAACACTAGGCAAGTAAAAACAGAATTTTTCTCTCCAGTGGAAGCCCAGACTCATCCCACTGTATTTTTTACTTGCTGTATGTTGACTAGGCTCAGAACTGTTGCTCTGGCAGTAATTACAAATCAAACTCATTATAATTATTCTTAAGCATAAAGATGAAGAAATGTCCCTGGAAATAATTCTGTCTTTGGCATACATTCAGTGCTTATTTAATCAGTGTTTCCTTTTTCCAGAAACAGTGAAACAACCAACAAGGAAATAAAGTAAGATAATTTCTTGAGACAAAACCAAAATGCTATACTTTATGTTGACCTACACATAGAAGGTAGGGGGATTTTTTTTTCCTCCCAGAAAGATAGAATGAATAAATTGTTCATCTTCAGCAGTAGAATACCATTTCTTTTTGACAGCATGTAAATTTGAATTAGGGACAATCAGACACACAACCCCAACAGACTTTAGTGGCTTATCACAGTACCCAAGAATATTTGAATTATACTCAAATAAGACTTTTCAAATATAATCAAAATCATGACCAAGGGTTCACCAACAGTGGAATAAAAAGTCTAAACAGTAACTTATTTCACCTTGAAGAATTATTCCACCACCTAATAATAAATATTTATGATTTGAGACGTTATAAGAGAGCGTAGAGGGTTTCAACTTGCAAAATTCACAGGGAGTTCACAACGCTATGAAGTCAATTTGAATTTTTAAATATTTTGACTCACACTGTCATTAATTTTTTATGAACAGAAAATACTCTAACAAATATAATAGCCAAAATATCCTCAGGAAATAGCCAGGTAACATTCAGTTTGAAATTATATACTTAACATTTACATGATGTACACACACTTACAGAACATGGCAAAAATTTTCTGTCAGAGTAGGAAGCCTGTAGCAAGACTGTGAATGCAAACCCAGCAAGATGAGCCCTTTCAGATACTACATAGCATGCAGCAATCTCAAATTTGATTCTAGTTTATGTGCAGTGAGCTTTCACATACTTTATTTACAAACGCTCATTTGGCAGTTTTAATTATTTTATTCCCTAGCGTTTCTCCTTTTTTGGACATCTGTTTCTTCACACATTCTGCCCCAAGGCAAATCAGCTGGCTTCACAGCTGAACAAAATTCCCAACCCTGGCTCAAAGGAAAACTGCTTTTTCTGTTGCTTATTTGTTTGTTTAACTAGAAAGAAGGCAGCCATCAAAAATCAGAACCCTCTACCTATAATCTGGGTACATTCTCCCCAGAAATATTTTTATAGTCTGACTTTGAAATGCAAAAAAATAAGCTTGTCTACCACAGGTTATTGAGTCTGTCTTAATTATCTTTTACTAATATTAGGCCTTCTCCTAAACATTTTGTAATAAAAAGAGGTAATTACTGGAGCTAAGTTCTGTTACGCAACGAGTTATCAATTAACCATACCAAGGTTTCTGGAAAAAACAACCCCAGAACGTTGTTACATCCTGCCTGTTACTGCCCCCAGCCAGATGTTACCATTGGTGAGCTGAGACAGTAGCCAGCGCTGAGCACAGCCTTCATTAGCACCTCACAACTTCAAACTGCAGGCTCAGTTTTGTGCTCCTGCAGATACTGACTGCTCCTCAAAAGGCACTGTCCTGCTCCCCTCTTCTGCACGGCATCTAGCAACCAAACTGCTGCAAGGGAACTGTCAGCAGAATGTAAAATCAGTCAGACTGGCATTATTTGGAGCGATTTCTCCTCGGTGCTCCTTGGTATGCAATAACGTTTGCTATAGTAGCACTCCAGGACTCCTGTCATGATGTCACCATTTGCTACGACACCTCCACGCTCACCAGACATCAGTTGCTAGAGTTCACACTGTGGTTTAAGGCCCACCTAATGCCTGTGGATGGAATCAGTGCACCTTATAAAGACTCATTGCCACTATCAGTGGTCCTTTCTTCCACCCATCTTCCTGCACACAGAATATTCTGGCCTATTTATTGATACAGCTCTACATTCCAATTATTTGGAGTAGAGTATCAACCAATAAAGTGACATTTTATCTCTTTTTTGAGATATTGAAAATCTGCAATTTTTCTCATCAATTCTTAAACAGGTAACTTCTTACAGACAACATACACTAACTGAGTTGTGAACAGTAACAAGAAGAACCAAAAATAATGATCTAAATCAGTGCAACTGAAAATAAAACCATGCATGGCTTGGGATAATGCAGGAAAATGATGTTTAAATTAGAAAATTATAAATGGGTATAGCTGCCATCATTGATTCAGAAGAGAAAGTGAGATACAGGAGGGAATAGGAGATGTGGAGATATCTGGAAGGAGGAAGTTAATACAGAGCTATATTTAAGCATTATCTTTTAAATCAAAAATTTTCCAGAAAATATATTATAGCCAATAGTCTCCAGAAAAATGAAAAGCACCCAAAGCTCTCTGGAATATGAGAAGCAACCAGTTATCAACAACAAAACAGCTTTCACAAAATCATCCATCTCTTTCCATCAAATCAAACCATCATGAGCTCGCATTCCTCATTTAGGCCTGACCACTTAATTCTCTCCAGTCATCTGATAAATGTAAACCCTGGCTGTAGCCCAGGTGCGATGTGGGCTTTGGCAGAGAACCCAGCCTCACAGGCTCTCTGCTTGCTCGCTCTTGCCTGCTGCTGCAGATCATCATGCTTTTAGTGATGGCCAATAGAACTGTTTATGAATCTGCACTGTGAAATGACTTAGAAAGTGACCTACCTTTGAAGACCTAAAACCAAATAGAATCTAAAACCAGTTCCTAACAAAACAAAACAAAACAAACAAACAAACAAACAAAAAAACCACAAAAAAAAAGGGGGAAACAGAAGTGACTGGATGACACTAAAGCCAAGGAGAAACTCTAGTATTTGATCTCGGAGCAAACGATTCTGCTTCAGCCAGCCTGAATTCTGCAGTTTTTCCTTTGCATGCAAATGTTGTATGTCAGAAGGTTTATTGGTTCTCCAGCTAGGTCAGTACGTCTAATACGTGGCATTCCCTGCTCTGCAGCCCTTGCTGAGCTTGTCCCTCAGCCTGCCACAGCACTGTGAGCACCAGCCGCCCACATCACAACACAGAGCTGAGGGTCACTGCAGCCATTCAAAAAGACATAGAGAAGCAATGAATAATTTGGACAGCTGGAACACGGAGGGAAGTTTGCTTTTTAGGTGCAAGCTGGTAGTACCTGATGGCTTACCAACATGTCTCATGAGAGCCAGTATCTTTGGCATCATGCTGCCTTCCCCAGCAAACCACCGCCTGCCTTCAGTGCTGACTCACATGGAGATGACTCGCTTACCTTGCTGCTTCCCTTCAGGTACTCCTTTCTGTCTTTCAAACCAACCATCACACGTGACTCTCCTGCTTATGAGATAAAATCAGAACGTGTTTTTTGGTGACTAAGATCTTAATTCTGCTCTCTTTGAAGCCAATTGGAATTTTGGCATTTATTTAAACGCTGAAGGATCAGATCCCCAAAGTGTTTGTGCAGCAGTTTTGGAAGAATGCCAGGCTTAATAAAATCAATTGAAATGCATTTTAAAGGCATGGCCAATCAAAATATTTATTTTCATATTCATAGACTCATCTCAGTATCTGGCATCTCTTTTCAGCTGAACTGCACCATGATGCTTCTTGGCAGAGGCAATACTGCGCTGGAACATGTTCTAGAGATTTCATTATACAATATTCTTGTTAATGCAAGCATTTGAATCAGAAGCTTGTAAAGACTTAGCACTACTGAAATATTATTCACATTTTCTTTCTCATCTTCACTAATGGAATAATGTCTTTGATAGATCTGGCACATCAAGATCTTAATCCTACTCTTGGAAGAAGTTCATGAACTTACCGAGGTTTTCCCCTTGGGAAAAAAATCCTTTTCAAGATAAGTTATAAAATTTATTCTTCAGAAATTACTTCAATGAAAAACAAGGAGCTATAAAAAAAAAAATTGTTGAGGGAATTATTATCACTACTTTCTAAAAGCACCAAGTATTAATTAAAGTGGAAAATAAGACTTTTTCCATTGTGGCTTGTTATCACCATGTTCTTATATTTTCAGTACACAACACACTATGATAATTTAATATTTTCAAAGTTTTTGAGAATCACAGAATTAGAAGTTGAGGTGTAAGGATATCTGAAGGCTCCCAGGAAGAAGAGAAAAGGCAGTAACTTTCTCATATGTACACCATTTGATGCATTGAAGGGATGTGAAGAGATCCCCTGAATACAGCCCCTCAGTGCAGCCAGTCCATAGTTCTGAGAAGTCTTGCATCAACATATGTTCAAAAGGTCCAGCATTCCTTGTAATCTTGTTCATATCTTGCTGGATTATCTACATGCATGAATTCTCCAGATTTGCAATTTCTATGGTCCTTTGAAAGCTCAAAGTATTCTATAAATATCCACTTCCACATCTCGCTGTCTCCATTACAGGCACAAAGACCAGCACATGTTCTCTGCTCTTAGTATTTAATTTGTCTCTTTTCCACTATGATAAGGCTTTTTATTTGAGAACTAACCAAATCCAATTTTTTATTTAAAATGCAAAATTAAAAACAAGTTGTCAGAGGTGCAAACTTCTTGGGGTATGTGTGGGGGGGAAATAAAAAAGACTTACCAATTATAAATTGATGATTAGTAAGAAATCAGCGAATAATATTCTAGATTCTGAAGAGCTGCAGGGATGACTATATTAATAAGGAATTGCTAAGTGAAAAAAGCAATCGTGTGTTCAACCACCTAAGAATATTTAGTATTACCTGCCAGTCACACAGCAAGGACTAAATATTCTACATTGAGATATCAACAATATAGGCATGCTAAAGTTTCTAGATAATTTTTAAACATTTTTTTGTGTCTACTTCAAACAACGCTATATTTACATCCATCTTTTAAGTTGTTTTAAAATTTGAGTATTATAAAAAGCATAATACAGTTTTTGTGGGGAGCAAAACAACTTCTGGTTTTAATTACTGTATCACAATTAAATTACCTAATGTACATAGATCTGCAAAGTCCTGGAAACAATAGTGGGTGGTGTTTCCTGGAATAGGGCGATATGTCTTATGACTGGGAAGGAACACACACCACCTCACTTTAATGTTAAGTCACACAGCGCAATCCACACAGTCAGGCAAGAATTAAGAGCAGGAAACAGAGGGAACTCTTCTCAGGGTAACTCTTCAGAGAATGGAAAAGTTAATTTAGTAGCTCGAGGCAAATAGTTAAAAGTAGCTGAAGTCAATTATATTCCTTTCAATAAAACAGTGTATCTATTGCTAGGTTAAGCAAGACCACAGAAAACATAAATAACTGATTTTCACACTGCTTTTAAGATTTATATATACCAAGAGTACACAACAGAATACTGCAATGCATTCTGAAAATTAGTTCAGAAAATTAAGAATCTTTCACCATTTTACTTGAATATAAAAAGGTAACAGTACTTAAATGAATGTAGGCAACGTACAGTACTTAAACTAATGGACGCATACCTGCTGCATTTAAATACACGAACTGAGTATCAAGTACAAGTCTTCCAAGGAAACTGAAAGTCATTTCATACCAGGACACAAACCCTAACCTGCTAGGACACATTATCCATGCTTCTTTTACTATTTCATGTAAGATTAAAAAGCCTACAGCTTAAACAAGTCTTGCATAGTTTATACTCAATCGTATTTTTTAAAGCTTCATTCCTAGTTAATGTAGAAAAAATAATCTCATTCATATTCTATTTCCAGCAGGCACAGCTAGAACCAATTTTCCATTACTGATATTGGGAGATTCTGAAAGGGAAACTCAAAAATCTTCCCAAGTAATTCATAAATTTAATTGACAGTTCAACGCTGAACAGCATCACACCAAACTTCCCAGTAACATTGTACGTTAGTCGCTTAGAGGATAAATGTGATTTGTCACATTTTCAAACAGGGCACCAATTAGCTCTGTTAATTCAAATGTGCAGAGCTTGAAATTCACTCTACAAGATACACTTCATTAGCACAGTTCACTGTCACAAAATGAACTTAGCCGTGTATGTTAGAAATGGTTCATGTTTCCACTGTAGCTGTAGACATGAAATTATGAACTTTTTATGTTTCTCAACACAGCTTAATATTTATTTGTTTTGAAGTGTGTAACTTCTCTGGCTCGGGATTTGTACAAAAAACAAGTTATGTATATCACAACAGAGCTTGTGAAATGATGCAAGTACCGAGCTGACCAGAATTGCTACCGTTCAGTCAAGATACTCTCCATTGTTTAGCTTAAAACTCACAAGTTGAGTCAGTTTTCAAATGGATCAAGGCAGACTTGAACCTTAGTATTCTACATGCAAGTCAAAAGCAAAATGTCTTTTGGCTTCCTTGTAAAATTTTCAATTTGTTAAAAACTGGTTTTGTATGTTTATTACTAAACACGGAGCTTAAGATTTGCTCAACACAGTTATAATCGACATTGTGTCTAAGGACAGAAAGCAGCAGCATGTGAACAAGCTGTCTAAATCCAACAATAATGTGGTCTAGCACAAAAATTTCTAAGGAAAATTTCTGCAAAATGCAGGTTTATGGCACATAGTTATTAACTTACATAAAACTGATGACAAGCATGAATGGGAGGGTTACGGTCAGCTCTGCTTCCAAGATTTAGGCACTGGGCAGTCCTACCATGCCTGAACAAAAAACCTTAGTTTGATACAAAATATGTTCTATTAATCAGTAAACACACGAATTATAAAACTTCTTGGTCTCTTCCAAGCAGTAGAAACCAGTAGAATTGTGAGCATAAATTACTTCTTCAAAAAGGAGGACAGAGATGGGAACAACATTGTCCGGTAGGACTTTGGCTTGTTTTGTTGTTGTTTCTTTCTTTTTTTTTTTTTTTTAAATTTGGAACAGCAATTATTTTCCAAAACTGTTTGTCCTGACAAAACAGAAACAGCAGCTTTGCTACAGGGGAAAACAGTAGGTTTGTCAGGCCAGAGACATCTTTATTATTAAAAGCTGAAGTTTAGCAAAAAGCATCTCTTTTTTTTTATTTCTTTTTTTTTCCCAACACAGCCACCAATTTCAGAAAGAGTATTCATGAATAATTGATGTGGATGATATTTTTCTTCTAATGTAACATCCTATATTTAAAACAACCAATCTAGAAAGTTTCTGAATGTTTAGCTGTCTGCAAAATTAGCTCTTTTTTTCTACTGTAGAAAACCTAGTTACCCTTCCATGCCTATAACCCCTTTCAAAGCCATGAGCTAAAAAGTTTTCAAATCATTTTTACTAAAATGAACTTTAAAAATGTAATTAAGCAATACTATCAAGGGCAAAATGAAAACCTCTCCAACAAAGAATTCCACCTCTATGCCACACTCACAAGGACCATGCTGCCACAGCTACAGCTCTGATTCAAGGGCCTATGAACCAAAAAGTCCAGAACAAGCCTGGATCAGGTCCTGGCAGTCCAAAATTGCACACCTAGAAGCACAAGTGGAAAAGAACACAGAGGACGGAGGGAAGCATTGGCTTCATGTTTGCTTGGATGCCTGTTGTACACCATGGCTTCTCCAGGAACACTAGCCAGATACATTTATGAAAATTTGTCATAACTTAATTGCCAGTCTTGCAAGTAAGTTTACTTTCCAGTTAGTGTGTCCTTACTTGGTTGATTTTTTTAAATTGTTTTCTTATGATTCTTATGCACCCATGGAAACAAAGACAAGCAAGGGCTACTGTTTTGTTGAAGAGCTGGAAGACAGCTGTGAAGAGAAGCCAAATCCCTTCCCTTTTGTCTCTTATTCAAAGATTTGATGAATAATAACATCAGCACTCAGAAAATGCTAAGTCACTTGTATCACCTAACCATGCAGAGGGCAAGATAACCTTCTTCTTTTGGGTTTAGCTTATTTGCCTAACATTTCTAAAGAATCACAATACATTGTTTAAATCATGACACAACACTCTACAAACATGAAGCCCTACAGTTTGGCTGAAGTATTAACAACAAAACCTCCCTTCAAATAATAGCAGCAAAAAATGTCAGATACTGTTCCACCTATTATCACAGTTTATGAGCTAAGTGCATACAGAAGGCACTGTCCAAATTTGCACTTAGTGTTATTTTTATCCCACAGTTCAAATATCTGAAGATGAATATTTTAATGCATTGGAAAGAAATTTGACTGTTGAATGGAGAAAAATAGATTTAAGCCACTTCCAATACCACTTTTATATTTTGACCTTCTAAATCTCTTCCGTAGCAACAAAACACAACAAAGCATAAATACAAAGTTAATTTATTACCTACATCTTCATAGCTTGAGTTTCTTATTTGCTCTCCTAGCCAGCTAAATGTGACAGAGCTCCCCAAGGAACAGCATTAGTCAGTGGCCATGTTAGTCAATACAGGGTCCACTTATTGAAGGTACCATTTTTAGAGTTTACTTCTTCCTCTATAGATATGAGAGCAAGATGAAACCAATTACCCTTGAGACAACTGATGAAGTGCCAAGTGTAACACAATGTAATTAAAAATCAAATTTTACATTCCCTGCATCCTTGTTTATTAGGTTTGAATTTCTCTTATTTTCCCAAGAGAAGTTACTGAGGATGGCTGGGAAAAATCTGCTAAACCAGCAAAAGCTTTCAAGAAGTGAATATGTGAATTTCTGTCAAAAATCAATTACGTTAATTATGAACTAATTTATAACCCAAAGATATTGTCTGGTACTGAGTAACTTCAAGAAGCTTAAGATCTCAGCAAAGATCACTGCATGTGAAAATTCTGATAGATATTGAGAAATACCCCAGAGGCTTCACTTCTCAAATTAATCTTTCATCTCTGAAAAGACACAATAGCAGTGTAAGCATCATATAAATACTTCAGATGTAATCTATTCTAATTCCTTTCCCTTTTCAGCAGAGCAAATCATATGGAGCTGTGTTTTGTAAAGATACTTGCAAAAAATGCAATTGTTTGAAATTATTAAAACCACAGCCTTTAAAATGGGACAATGGCTGCATGGCAACTGCATTAACTTATGACATAAAAAAGGAATACATCTAAATACTGTTAAATTCTAATTTAAGCATTTGAATGTTAATACAAACACCTAAATTAAACACAAATAACAGGAACAAGGACACCCTGGCTGCACTATGGAAAGAACTGCAGGAACAAATTAGCTTTACAGTTACAGTCAAGAAAAGACTGTGACTAAAATCCTGACTTTATCATCAATGCACCACAACAGTAAAGCTGGAATGAACATCCTCAGATAGTCATAGTCTCTCAGAAATTCTTTGTCAGAGAAAGAACTTAAGGCTGAAGGCTTTGTGTGACAGACTCTCTAAAAACACACAATATTTGCACAGGAGTGACCTTAATGTAATTCGATTAGGAGCAAGATCCTTTGTTAGCA
>NW_008630032.1:43353-59801 GCF_000691845.1 Merops nubicus | reverse complement strand
TTCCTGCTATTTGCTAAAAGTCTATAAAGTGAACCAAAATATCACTTAATTCACCATGAATAGTTTGCTATGTTACTGTCACAATGTAATTGCCCAGGTCAAATCAACTATGTATGCATCTATAAGGAGTTACAGAAAACAGAGCAATGCTGAAATAGATGATAAACAAGCTCATTGGAAAAATCATAGAATCAGAAAATGGGTTGGTTGGAAGAGATCCTAAAGATCATTGAGTTCCAACCTCGCTGCCATGGGCAGGGACACCTCCCACTAGACCTGATTGTTCAAAGCCCCATCCAGCCTGGCATTGAACACATCCAGTGATGGAGCAAAAATACATCTCTTTTTGCTGGAGTGTAGAACTAAACAGCAAAGGAACTAATGCACCGTGAAGAACAGGCAGTTTCAATGTCAGAAGTTTTCTGGTTTGTAACTAGGACTATCACAGAGGAAATAAAAAACACCATTCAGGTTTGCTTTGCCTTATTTATTTATTTATTTGTTTATTTATTTTAAACTAGGTTTTGCTTTCTTTCTAGCCTTTCCCTTCCTGCCCTGCAAATGCCACATTATCTGGTGACATGAGATAATAACTGGAGTGCCTCAGTTATCCTGTAAAAGCAGGCAGACAAATACATGATTAAAATACATTTAACTGTATCCTTGAAGTTAAAATAATTGGGAAAAAAAAAAGGAATAGTTGATTTGAGGCTTGTAACAGTATAGTAGTGTCCTAGGAAATCATAGTACTGAATTGAAGACTGCTCTGCAAGAGAGCAAAGAAACCCCATGCAAACAGGCTGAGGAGGTTTGAGCTGTAGTGAGCTGCACTTCAAACTGCCCTTCAGTTATGTCATAATCCACATATATTAATTAGTAAGAATACAATTTTGCTACATGTTCTATTAAATTACGAGTACGTGCTATATTATAATTGTAATGCAAAAATCCACCCACAGACATGGCACAGAGAATATTGATGGAGCTTTAATGAAAATAAGCCAAGGGGATCAAGGCAGTTGCATGTAAGCCAGTGGCAAGGGCAGCAGCATGTTAACCCCATACCCAATGCAACACGTCACCTGAGAACATCTCTTGAGTGTCAAACAAATACTCTTAAAATTTGATTCAGTTTGTATTCAATATCATAGCAAAATAATAATGGATTTTCGGATGTGGGGTCAAATCCTTAAAGAGGTTCAAAAGATAAAAACTCAGCATGCCAGTGAAGTTTCCACCTATGCTCATCAATCACACTCATTAACCAGGTAAGACAAGGAAAACATTTTCTTATTCAAACCACCATCTACTGAAGAAAAGCTGAGAAGTGTAAAAAGACAGAAAAAAGAGTTTGAATAATATACAGAGAACACTGAAGAATAACCAGGATGCACATGTATCAAGGACATGAATCCACATACACTAAGATCACAACATCCCACCAGAAAGGCAAATGCTAGTGATGAAACAAATCACCTTGTAAAAAATATTCTGCAAGGAAAAGCAAAGGCACTGATTTAAACCATTGCTTTTGGGTTTGCTTTACTGCTTATAAACAGTTCTGTGTAATAATCTGTACACAAAGAAAAGAAGAAAAAAATAAAAGGAATGTTAACTAAATCTAATTTTGTATACAAATCACAAAATTATGTAGACCAATAATGATATAAAATACATGTTAATATTATAATATTTTATAACTGGTTAAATGAGTATGTATTAGGGTGTGATAGTTGAGCTTCAGTGCCTTTATATTTATGAATAAAATTCAATTGTATCTCTTGAGCTACAAATAAAGATCAGTGATTGGTATGGCACTTAATAACAACAGATATTTGGAGATAAACCAGAGGTAATTAATAAATGCTTGTTCAGTTGAGTACAAGAACTTGCTTTAACAAATCATTCCACCTGAGAAGACTGGATAGGTGGCTGGGGGAAGCGTTAATGTAGTTTGGCAGGCTAAAAATTTGTTTCCAAAACCATTGCTTTGGCATGACCTTGTCAGTTCAGCAGCCAGGGGTGAGTCTCCCCATTCCAAATCTGTGGTGTTGGTGGCAGGTGGTAAATTTGGGGTTTCTGTATGCAGTTCTCAGGACCCCCAGCTTTGTCACCTCCTTGCTAGGTGGAAGTGATTATGTACAACTTGAGTATTTGGAAGAATTCAGTATAAGATAAGTATAAAAAGTATGTAAGTAAGGTGGCTCTCTTGTTTCTAATGCTTTCTTTATCTTGCCTTGGGAACTGCAGCTTTCAATTTTACTCCCAGTCGTGCTGTGCATTACTTAAAATTGAAAGACCGTGGAAGTGTTCTGAAATGAATTTTCACTACCTGTGCTGAGGTAGTCTGTCACCCCAATTTAATTCATACCTACCTGTTCTAAACGGTGCATGCTTGGAAAAAAAGCACAATATGAGCTCAAGAGCTACCCCCATCTCATACAGATGTGTTTTCAGGGTCGAGTCAGCTCAGGGTCCTATCAGAACCTGGTTTCTTTCCTCAACAACACCTCTTTGAATACACATCTAGCAAGAGACTTGTCATTCTCTGAGATCTTTCTCTTCTTAGAAAGTTTAACTCTAGGGAATACGCACTGAGAAGAATCCTTGGATTTTTGTTTTCAGTTGGTCTGGCTGCATCCCAAGTCTTGTTTCAGAGAGACTAGAATCCCACTCTGCCTTGTACAGGACCATAAAGAACTGAAATAGAACATCTGCTCCAAACATCTTAGCTAAGAGACATATAGACAAAAATCAGGAGGACAGGAGGAACAGAGATAATTTGCCCAGTGTCACAGTACAGACTAAAGCACTGGGGCCCACTGCCTACGCTCTTTTCTTCTTGGAAAAATTTAATTCATGCATCTTCCCTGTATATTTTAACTACTGCCTTAAACAAAAGGAATCTCTGTCTTCTGTCCTTAATACCTCCTAAAAATACTGCCAAGTGAAGAGGGTTAGGAAAGAGGAGAGAGAAAGTCTTGTCACCATCACTCTAAATACCAAAAGAGCACTAATCCTCATTGTTTACAAGAGCTAAAAGAGGCCTTGCACAGGCCATAGTGAACCAAAGCCATGCCAAATATTTACTGAAACAGAAATATCCGTATCCAGTTTTCCTCACAAAGTTGTAACAGGCAATGCTCTGGTTATTGACTATGTAGTCATATTAGCAATTTTCTTTCTTCAAAAGTAAATCCTTTCTGGGTCATACATGAGGGTGCAGTCACTCTGTATGAAAGCCTACTGTGAAGCTGCACTGCAGTTCCAGCTGACCAACTTTAAATAAGGACCTTTCTGCTCTCTTCCATAAGAGGGAACTGATAAACATCTGGTCTTTGGAAATGACTTTGTGATGTTTGGATTTTGTACCAGCAAACTACTCTCACACACAGTGGTATATCATCATGTGATACTGTACTTTTCCAAGAAAAACCTAGTGAAGTGAAAATACTTCATTACCATGAACTCGTTTCTTAAAAGTTACATAATTACTGTGCAATCTCTTAAAAGATCTTATTTATTTTAGCTTTAATTATTCACTTCAATGAAAGGTTTCTTTCATAAAATAAATCTTTTCACTTAAAAAAAAATACAAGTCTTCTTTTCTTTGCTGTATATATTTTGTTTACCATTTGCCAAACTGTTATTTCACATATGTGAAAAGAAAACTGGACTGAATACATATGAAATAAACTATTGGCAAAGGAAGTGCAAGGGCTTGCCATTGAGAAGATTAGAGTCACAAGAAATGCCTTTTAGCTTCTCCAAAACCAACAAATGTATAAAAAAAACCCCAATCCAACTCATAAAATGAAAAGCTTTGTAGGAAAGGAGAAGGGATTTTTCAGGTAACTGAGTTTCCAAGTTATTTAAATTATCCTCCAAAGCCTTGCACGTTTCAGCTGTAGGTTCACTGGAAGGCTTGGGTGCCCTACACTGAGTCAAGACAGAAAATGATGAAGTACTGTTTTTATTCAAGTCCATATTCCTCACTTGTTTAGCCAGACTGGAAACTCCTGATTACATCGTTACCAAGCCTGATTAGGTTTTGTGGAAAGAGCACTTAAACTCTGCAGCTTTCATTAATTTTTATCCATCTTGCTTAGCCCGTAGCCTTCAATATAATCTGTTTGAGTCCACAAAGCACATCGCATTTCTTTAAATTGAGAGGTCAAGAGAGAGAATACCTGAAAAAGCAAAGTTCTGACATACTGTATATAGGATTTGCTGTAGACAAGAGTTCATTTCAAGACAGAAATTTGTTTGACAGTTTTTGCATTTCTTTAGTTCTCAGCTGTAGAAGAAAGCTGTTTTCAGCCAAATACATGCTTGCAAAAAAATTAAATGAAATTACTTCATTGAGCAGCTTCATCTCACTGAAATTCCATAGATTCAGTTCCCATAACAGTTTTCTAGGTGAGGATTTTCTAAAGGGAATCTCAAAGACGGAGTGTTAACAGATAGGGCAGACCCAAGTTAGGGGGAAAAAACATATATACTGTTATGTACTGCAAACTGCTATGTAACTTCTCTGTTCTAAGGACATATCTTGTAAAGTTTATTACAGTTGTCATTTATATACTTTAGATTATCAATAGCATACTTCTAAGAATCAGATTAAATTATGAGCTATATCAGCTACTTCATGCTATTCCTTGTCAAAAACAGTTCAACTATGCAGCTAAGACAGGTTTGCATTTCTTTCAACTCCTCAACAGGTAAAACACAAAAGTAAATGACATATACACCTGTGGAATTCTCATTTTTAAAAGCATTTTAAAGGTAGCAATTTTCTCACAGTTTTTCAAAACTTTACAGGTGAAGAAACAATGCAAGTGAGATTGAACTCCTGGCAAAACCCATAGAAAAGCAGAAACAAAACTTGGATAGGATCCAAGGATCCGTGATTGTTCCTTTTCTGCTAGAAATGCACATTCCTTTCTAAACCCAAACCAAAAATAAAAGACATGATATTTACGACAAGTGAATTTGTCCTTTTATCCCTGTCACAGCCACAAATTTGGGTTCAAACGTGGTTGTTATGCAGCAAGTCACACTGCCACAATACAGCACAAAACGCTGTCAGATTAGAAAGCTTATATGTCTTATTAGCTGAAATTGTTGCCTTTCAACTCGTGTTTTTCCCTCCTCCTTAGCAATTCTCAGAAGATCCTAGCGGGTATAAACATGCTCGCTCTTAATTACAGAACTGGATTACTCTTGTAACCGATTCCCAGTTTCAGCAAATTATAATCAAGTATCCATTGTGCATAACAATCATTTAATGGCTGAAAAACCATAATAAAGAAAGCTTTAATGAAGAAAGCTGGAAACCTGCCAAGATTTTATGGCAGCACACTCAAAAAGAAAGAGTTACAATCTGTATTTAAGATTAAGAAAACCTTTTAATCCAGCTGGCCAGAATTAAACAAGGCAGCGCAGGGAAATTTTGATCAAAAGCTAGTACAACATGAAAGTACCAAAATTCCCCCAGCAAACCACTGCTAATTATTTCAAACAGAAATTAGTTCATTTTGTGCCGTGAAGAACTTTGAGGAAAATACAACATGAATGTGTTGCTTTCTCTGTGGTAATTCTTCTCCACTAACTTTCTTGACATAAGCGCGGAACGCTTTAGTGGCACGAAATCTATTTTGCCAGCATTTATTTGGGGAAATATTTGGGCAGTCATATGATAAAATTGTAGAGAAGTTTGTAAAATTAATTACAAATTATTTCAGATTCGTCTATGTAGTTTTAAAGATACAGCTGAGTGAACTACAGCTGCTGCAACAGAAACTTGAAAAAGTCCTTAGTTTTAGTATTGTCTTATTAATATAGATGACGTCCAAGTTTCAATTTGTTCTCCTTTGATTCACTCGGAACTGTTGACACAGTAATTAGCAATGTTAGCTCTCCACAGTTCATCTCCCAGTCAGCAGAGGATGGGAAATTTCCCATTTTGCATGAGCCCCACTATAAAGGTACTGCTCATCATCACAGACTTGTCCTTGGATGTGTGTGAACAGGCTGCTTGCTGAATAGCTCCTGACAGCATCACATTCTATGAGTTGGAACAGAATCCCCTGATATCATTTGTAGCCAGTAAATGGTTGAATATTTTTATATCCCTAAAATTATTCAACCAAACCCACCATTTTTTAAAATCAAGCAATACAGCAGTAAGAGGCTTGGGTTTTAATCACCCTTGTTCTGCTTCTGTGCGCTTTACACAAACACGAGAGTGGAGAATTACACACAGAAGATGATTTCTGAGCTCCTCTGTAAGAAAAATCCTTATCTTTTGCACAGTTTTTTTTTTTACGTTGATGAAATAAGACCTCTGTAAAATTTGTGAATGAATTAGAAATCGAGTCCACTCAAGCCTGAACTTAGACAAAACCAGAAATAATTTACCCTCCTAAACCCACGTAACAAAAACCCACTTCGTACACCTACTTAGTCTTATTCTCACGCTTACACCCAGTTCTTTGAACTTTTTTGCTGAGGCCAAGCCATTGCTGACCCAGGATGTAAATCCCTGTCACAGTTACGAGTTAGGAAACTGACTCAGGCAAAAAAAAAAAAAAAAAAAAAAAAAAAAAAAAAAAAAAAGGAGGAAATCTTGTGAGGATGTTTGTAACAGAGACAGTGACTGAATCCCAGTGCCTAGAGAGTCGTGTTGCTTCGCAGCATCTTGCTCCACTCCTCATCCTTCGAACATCAGAGCTGTCTGTATCTGTGCCCCTGAGCTCTTCTGGAGTACCAGGAAGTTATCTAGGTTTGGACACAGTGACTTTTTGCTCTTGCTTAAGGTAGTTTCTATTGGAAGGAGATCACTTTATCTTTGATTTGTGTTTTTCCATTTTAGAATTTTATGACAGCATGAAGCTCAGAAAGGAGTTAACAAAACTACTGAGAACACAAGTGATACATACACGCTTGACAAAAGAGTGAAAACTGAGGCTGAAACCTCTGTCTGAAACACCAGGCAACAGATATATACTGGCTGCATAACATTTTTCCATTTCTAAATGTTATACCTTTCCCCACGAGCTCACTCAGGGTTAACAAAATCTTATTGACATGAATCAAAATCAGAGAAAAATATTGCAGCAACTGATCATGACTAGAATTAAAAGTTGTTCTTCTGGTGATAACAGGATCTCCTGGATTATTTGCAGATGGAGTAGTAGAAAGTAAATCTTGTCCAAAAGCAACAATGAGAGCTTTTATGGGCGTGCAACTGCTATTCCCTTGGGGCAATGAGCAATCCAATGATGTCAATTCCCCCTTACCCCAAATTTTTCAAGCAAAACTCTTCTGCAGTATGGACAACATCAAGGTTGCTGCTCTACCAAGAGCTGCTGCTGTCACATTAATGGTGCACTGGTTTATTGTGCCAGTAAAATATGAACTGTCACTTGCAACAGTTTACACACAGGTTAGGAAAAGCCAACAGCAACATAACCGTTATTACAGTCAACTATTCATCAAGAACAGAAGCCATGAAAGATACAAGAACAACAAAATGAAATAAAATAATATGTGAAAATCATTAATGAAAAATACAGAAGAAAAAATCAGTTGAGGAAAAAAGATCAAAATTGCCAAAACAATTGCAAAATGTAAAAAGAAGTCGAAAGACAGCAGCTGGCCTTTGTGACTGAACTATTTTGGCTCTTCTGCCAATGCCCATGGAAATCAATGAAAAAATATCACATCAAGTCCTCTATCTGTACTTGCTAATTGGATCAGCAGGGACTCATGCTCCAAAGCCCTACTCTCTCTGCTGCTATGAGTATTCTTAGCCTAATTAAGTTAAAAATCACAAAATACCACACTGAAATAAACACTGGAGAAGAAATTATTATAAAACACTCATTAAAATGTCCCCCCCAAATCAATGTATTGTTTGTTTGTGGAATGCTTGCAATTGTTTTTTAAGGGAGTCATAAAAATTCCTCACTCATCAGGAGTCCATTCATGAGGGCAATGAATTTCCAGAGGATCTGATTTTTTATATAACTCAAGAGAAATATTTTTGGCTACAAATTTTAAAAAAAAGTTTTTAAACTAATAGTTTTGTTCCTTCAAATGAGCAAAGGCTTGCCTACAACATAAACAATGAAAATGAAAAAATAAAATAAAGAACACAAGTCTCGTAACTTAAATACAATACCCATTGTCTGGACTTCCCTATTTCCTTGAAGAACATCTGATTTTCATTTTGCATCAGAACATTCTGCTAAAATTACTAATATACTGGGTTTTAATTTAATTGAATTGCAAAATTTCAAGATTAAACAATTTCAGCTATGATCTGATCAGTGTTGCATAACATTCTAACTCAGGGAAAGAACCACTCAAATCTAATGTTGAACTGGAGTTGAAGTAAGTTTTGATGATCTCAGAGTAAACAGTAGTTCTCATCAGAAAAAAAACACCACAGAAAACTCAGTTCAACTGGCAGCTTTTGTCACTGCTTAGCCAGGGAAAATTCGGCTAGTGACTTGCTATCTTTGTAATTCCAAGAATTTCCAGTATTTTTCTGTGAAGACATTTAACAGCCAAAGATAAAAACTATGTTTTAGATAAACTGTGCTTAAGTCAATGGTGAGAACAATAATGACAAAGTTCTCTCTGATATTTCCATTCCTTGGCTGTTCTGTCCAGTGTAAAAGATGTAGAGAGACACGAGTTAGGCATGTGAACAGCCAGTAACAGAAGGGGCTCCTTCTCCTTTTTGTTTGTGTGTAGGGGGTGGAAAATCTATATGGGAATTGTTTTTAATGTCAACATACTCCAGCTTGGAACAAAAGAACAAAAAACGTGACCTAAGAGGCCAACAACAGTTTTAATGCAAAAGACTCCGTAACTGCGGTACAACAGATTCAGTCCAGCTTCCTCGTGTGCTCCTCTCTTTTAACGGAATTCTGGTGAAATAACAGCGTTCTTTAGGAGACATGCACAAAATAGAAAATCTTCAATAAAATTTGTAGAAAGCCCTAATACAGAATAATGACAGAAGATGTTTAGTCCACAAACAGATGGATCGACTCTGTCTGAACTCACTACCAGTGAGGGCAGACATTTATTTTTGACTATATATATAAATATAACATTAAAACACCCAAAAGACAGAGGTTGTTCTGCATCTAAGGCAGCAAGCATCATTATGCAGATAGCCTTGATTTTCCTTAGGAACCCATGAAATTACACTAGATCAAATACTAGTCTGGGACAGGAAGAAGTAAGATAAGGAAAAAATAAAAAGAAAGCTTTTTCTATATAAATGTTAGTGTTTAAAATGTAAATTTGGTGTTTAATTGTCCATTCTAGGAAGTCAGCAGGACTTGGCAAGAGATGTGTATTAGAACAACACTGCAGGAACATGTTGGCTCACAGTGAAGGTGGCTGCTGACAAGGGGCAATGGACTGGAAGAATATTGCCCCAAAATGACTGTTAAATTACACCTGATACTTCCCAGTCAAGACAAACAGGTACTGACAATTTCTTATTGCTCAACAGGAATAGGGCTGTTGGAAGAAGCATGTTTGTACAAGAAGAATGGGAAATCAAGCAGACTACTAAATTGACTTTATAGGTTAAAATGGATAAACTGTGAGGCAAGGAGCTGTGTCTCCAGAAGACAGCACACATGTCATCTCACACACAGGGGGCTGAGGGAAACAACTGAAACACCCACCCACTACTTGAGCCTACTATTAAATAGAGAACAACAAGAGAGACTACTATTAAGGCCTTTGTAGGGAACAAATTTCCATATTCAAATATGAACCAAAATAAATTTAAATATAAACCAGTTAACAGCTTCGCAGTAACTACCAATCTGATTCATTTAGGTTGTCAAGTAGTTGTTGAAAGCCTTTGCAAGTATAAATAGAACAAATGACACATGACTTATTTACCCTGATTATTGTGAAAGAAAAATTCTGCATTTTTTTTTTTTTTTTAACATGACAATCTGCTCGGGTAAATGCAAGAAAGAACCATTTATAAACAGCATTTTTTTTTTTTTATTGTAAAAGTTATTGAAAAGTGAATTGCATAGAACTGTCCATTATTGAAAAGTGAATTGTTTAGAAACATTCCTGTGTGAATTTGCTATTATTACAGTTATACAAACATAACAGGAATCTAGAACTCTTTATTCACCATTAAACAACATGCAATAAACTTGTAAATCTGAGGTTGAAAATATTGACATTTTTATTCCAAATCATGCAGATGCACACTGAAGATAAAACATACAGATGATGCAAAGTAGACATCCAAAGCTACTGCAAACAGAGACTTTCTGGATGATGTGGGACATAAGAGAAAAAGTGTTATGCTCCACTGAAGTCAAAGCAGACTACAGATTGGATTGAAGTAAGTGAACGAGACAGCAGAATTTCATTGCTGAAATGACATTGATGATGCACCTTGGAAAACTGAAGGAAATACTGAAGAAATTTTAAAAATATCAGGAAGGGAAGTTTGCAACAAAAGTGCACTGGAATGGGACTGGAGCATTTTACAGTAAACTGGAAAAGCACAATCCAAGGATGAGATGTTTTGAATACTTAAAACATTTGTGGCCCATGAATGAAATAGTTCCCTCTCCCAAAAGCAACAAAAAAAATCATTGCAGCGAAAGGGGAACCAGGAAAGTATTTAAGAGGAAAAAATAATAGTGGTTGGTACAGCAATATCTGTGACTATGTCAATACAAGCACAAGGGAAAGAATAAGAGCTGTTGTCCAAACGGTTTTAAAAATACGTTTGGGGGGGATACTGTGAGAAACGTTAGTGGAAAGCTTGCAAGGAAAGATAAATTCCAGCTGGTTTTTGTGGACAAACAGATTTTTTCCAATTGCCACCAACATGCAATAGTAGTAGGGGATCATTTCCATTCCCCCCTTCTGCCCTCCACCTCTAAAGACATCTGGAACAAATGGACTGTTAGCAATTTAAGATTTTGATTCTGTGATGCCCTGTATAGGACAGAACATAAAATTAAAAGCTACTCTATTCCAAAACTGTTTGTAACAGGACTTGCAAGTGGCCACGCAGCACTTCAGACCAGAAACCACTCTCCACACGGCTGGCTCTGCAGACACTCCTTCCTTCACCCTCCAAGTGGAAAGGCAGAGACATTCCCAACACAAACTGCTCAGCTGGGTGGATTGGTTCAGTTTTGAAACAGTACTCGTGGAGTTCTGAATGCTCCCCCTCTAGGCTCCCCTACCTCCTTCCATCGACCAGTATAAATCCAGGGAGTGCACTGGTGTGTCTCAAAGGTATTTCACCACAGCATAAGAAAAACTGTTGTTGGGGCAGGCTGTGACAGAAACCACACTTCACTCTTCATGACATAAAAAGAATAACCCAAATTGCATACTGTTAACAGGAGCTAATACATCACTTTCAAATACTCTGGCCTGTGTTAATAAGCATGTCACCCCAAGAAAACTACACAGTATGCACCTGGATTCTTTTTTTACTCTCTCTCTTTGCTGTATCTACCCAGGGATTTGCTCTGCAGCCGTCAGACCTTTACTTCAAAAGGCACAACAGACAACACATATGAAAAATCACTGGTTTTGTCCTGCAGGGGAATGATTTATTAATGCTGAGAGCTTAATTTAGCAATCAGACACTATTTGAAGAAAAAAAAAGTCCCACCTGGTCATGGAATAGCTAGATGAGAAACCTATTCTAGCTTTTGATGTACTTCTATCCCAGATTCAAAGTTAAAAAGACTGGGAAAGAACTTTTCCAACTTAGTGAAATTCAATCTCATGCTGGATTTTGTCCAGGTCTATAACTCAAAGGCAAAAGAGACTTAGTCATATTTTTACATAACTAAATTCCTGAGTCACATTACAGAGAGAGAGTCAAATGAAGCTCCAGAACAATTCCTGCCACTACATATTTTCTTTTTATAGTATTGCTTGTAAGAAACAAATGTTGTAAGACTATTTCAAAACTTAAATGCCTTTCATCATTGGTTACTGCTCATTTCTCGTTCAGATTTACTAATGCATTAATACACGTAACACTAATTCTGCATCATGGTAACCAGAGCAAACGATGATCGCTCAGCTAACGCTAACAACCCAATAAATAATTTGTAATTAGCCAGCTGTTATAATAATAATAACCGTTTTGAAACCTCTTTACAGTACTGCAGACTTCATATAAAGGAATGGAATGCAGCTGTCTAGAAAAAGTTATTGGCTGTCACACGACTCTGTGCTGGGTTAATGAAGCAATGTTAGAATGCAGCCAACTTTATACAGCTGAAATTAATGGAATGATCAAACTGACGTGATATGCATTCACTAAACTCTTAATTCACATAAAAAAAGAGACCTTACAGCAACCCAGCACACCACAGTGCTGTTCCAAATTTATATTCCATCATGCCTTCTAATTACACGAACCGTGACTAAATTTTGTAGATGCTGTAGAAAAAAAGCCAAATTCAAATCCTTTGTTTCTAAAGCCACATTCTCCCACTTCCTCTTTGCCTGCAGCTTGCAGTCTCTGTGCTTCTAAACTCTTCTGTTCTCCTCTGTGCCCCTTACATTCTGAGCGTTTAAAACTAATACTCTCAGCCTACTTGGTCTTCAACAAGCTCCAGACCCCTTTTCAAACTGCCACAGTTGCCAACCCCTTTGTGTCCAGGACAGCACCACTCAGATTTCTGATGGGACTCAGTTCTTGCCTTGCTCAGACACACACAACCAGTGCACTGGTGTTGCTCCCACTTGGCCTTATGCTTCCTCCTTACAGCCTGGCAGATCCTGACTGCTCCCACTATTTCTTGTCTCCAGGATCCAGACCACAGACACCTCCTCCACGAAGACAAGAGAACATTTCCTCTCTTACACACACGTACGAACAATAAGTCATTTATGAAACAGGTTTAAATTGCTTGATCATGTCAATTCTGATGAGGGGAACTCCAGGTATAAAGAATACTCATTTTATTTCTCTTGTGCAAATGCTCAATTTCTTACGTTCTGTGAATTGTCTAGCAGTTCGGAGACTTAAAGAATAAAATCCATTCATCTGGACTCGGCGTCAAGTTAAAAGCTGTCAAACCTGCTGATTCATTTGACCAGCATTTCTTGTGCTTTAATTCCAGACCTAAACATTTTCAACAAAATAATGAAGTTATATATAACTCAAAGCAGCACAGCAGCACCTATAAATCATTCAAGCCTTTGGCAACTTCTTTAATCCAAAGTAATCATGTTTCCTTGTATAACAAGTCTTGTGATGTCTGTAATAGCATCTCACTATAGTAACAACAGTCTTAATGTTAGAGCGCTCTTGCATGCCTGAAGTATTAAGCAGATCCCATATTTAAACACGATATTAGAGTACTCCTGATTCTCTTCCTGAAACAGATAAGCTAATCAGAGCACACTCCCCCACCCTCCAATTTTAAAAAAAAGTACAATGTAGATCAAGACTATAAAGTTGTTGGAGTCAAAGATTGCAGCTTTCTGGTTATTGCTTTCCTCTGTTACCTTATCCTTTCACATCATAATACCATATCTAAATAGGCGGGCTATTCTATAAGCAGTTTTCTCTGCCACAAGTTCTTTTCTTTTGCTTTTAAACAGAAGAGAGTAAAGAAAAATCCCACTTTACAATCTGAACAAAGGATAGCAGATTTTATGCTAGAGCTGGGAACATCCTCCTCCTTTGAAAGCAACAGGCTGAATAATGATGATATTCATCCTCCAATTCAGAAATTTCCTTAGGAAAACAAAATGTTTCTTTCATAAATGACCTGAAATCCTAGCAGGTTTCCAAATACACTAACCACTTTCTAATATTGTCCTGAAAACTCATGTAGCATCCTCCACCAGCTATTACCTACAAGATAAGGTTGTTACTAATGATACATTATAAAACGTGATCCTATTGGGTTTTATTGATGACCAACCTTGCTTGAGTTTAACCTGACTTAGCAGAAAAATCATGTTTATGACCTTTACATCTCAATTTAACTAAAAATATATTTAACAGCAAGTCTCATCACCTTTTCCCAAATCTCCCATAACCATTTGTAATTTCGACTGTATAAAGAAAAAGATTCTGGCTGAGGGAACTGGGGTTGTTTACTCCGGAGAGGAGGAGACTGAGAGGGGACCATATTGCTCTCTACAACTACCTAAAAGGAGGTTGTAATGAGGCTGGTGTTGGTCTCTTCTCCCAAATTACTGATGATAGGACAAGAGGAAATGGCCTTAAGTTGGGCCAAGGGAGGTTTCGAGTGGATATGAGGAAAAATTTCTTCCCTGCGAGAGTGGTGAGGCCTTGGCCCAGGCTGCCCAGGGAGGTGGGGGAGTTATCATCCCTGGAGACGCTCAAAAAATGAGTAGATGTAGCACTTGAGGCTATGATCTAGTGGTTAGGGAAATGTTAGGAGGAAGGTTGGACTTGATGATCCTAGAGGTTCTTTCCAACCATAGTGATAGTGATTCTAGATTCACAGCTCCTTGAACTTCATCAGTGTTTCAGCTATAACCAAGATTTTACTTTGCTGAGTTAATCCAATCTGCAAGCACAAATCTACATATTAAACAGATATTAACCCAATATTAAACTAAATAATAAATTCATTAAGCAATTGGATCCAAATTCTAAACTCTAGCATAAATCCAGAGCTGTCCCAACAAGCAGTCCCAACAGGCACAAACAATTCCAAGAAAGGCAGGGTTTAAAGTATTTCATTACCCACCTAAACGCGTGAGCTTGTGTTTTACAGTTTGGACTCAATCCAAAAGCTGTCCCCAGTCAATCCACCCTCTCTTTGAGGAGCCAAAGACAGCTGGAGAGGATGATGACCGTATCAATATCCATGTGTGCTGCTGTCATGAAGGCGTGCTAGCACAGTTGGGTAAACTCACAGAGGATACAGAATTCAGGAGAGAATTCTCTGCCTGTTCCATTGTGCCATCAGAGAAAATGGGAAGTCCTGTGAAAGCACCAAGAAAGGCTACAACTGTGACTGTTCTTTAGAATCCTGCCCTGACTGCCTCTAATGGTAGAGTTAAAACAGACCGCCCAGCAATCACTCACACGTGAAAGCTACAACAGAAGCTCTTTGATTCTTTATCTGAATGAACCTCAGTCATTTGAGTTTCCTTGGTTCTTTTTAGTATTTCTTATACTGAGCCAAACTCATGCAAAGAGGCTTCTTTTGGAACCTGGAAATAGGATGTTATTTTGTATTTGCGCTTTCTTTGTCCATTGTCTTTTTTAATTCTACTAAGAATGAAAATCAAGCCTCAATTTTATGATTGACTGTCCTTGCAAACACATACAAGGTATCAGAATTTGTTACATATGACTATTGCCTGTGGAGAAAGAGATTAAACTAGTTTCAGTGATTGGCACACTCTACCAGCCAACTCTGTTCTTCCAAAAATGCAAGCAGAGTAATCACAGGTACAGCTCAGTATTACCACTGTTTTGGTATGCAGCATGTGTGGCAGAGGCAGATCCGGAGATTACTGCACATATAAATCACTCACCCAGGAAGAAAAAAGTCTCCACATTTGCCAGCTAAGACAACTAATATGAAATGCATGTTTTTACAAGGGCTATTCAAAGAAATAGTATTTGTGGGAAGAATGAGTCATAGGAAAACAAACTTCATACACTACAGTTACTTAAAGGGAGAAGACAAAGGGAACTAGAACTTAGATTATTTTTTTCTTAAATAACTAAGAAACATTAGCAAAACCAGCTGCTGCACTGAAGTAATTCTGAATAGCTTTTTTATACCTACATATTCTCTTCTAGTAGTAATTTTCTCTTTCTCTTTTTAACTTGCATTTTGGGTTTGCTGTTGTTGACACACTGTCTCAGTAGACACCAGAAAAATAAGCTTTTCAACGACATAAACCCTTTTAGAGCTGTATCTCTTAACCCCTATCCCCCTGAGAGGCTGAAAAGTAATTACTTAATTCTTTAGAGGTTTACTTGTGCATCCCTCCTTTATTTCTGTGACTTTTCTTTCTACTTCAGTTATAACAAAATAAGTAAGCATCTTAGTAGTTACCTACATCTAAATCACAGTTTGTATCTTTTCCTTAACTCTGTATTTTTTTTTATTTATCAATTAACCTATATTATTTCACACTTCACTTGCAGTGGATCAAATTCATTGTCAGGTAGGCTTGAGTCAGTACTTTAAAATTACAGAACTTTATTTCATGTATAGTAAGTACTTAAACAGAACTCGTATTTTACGATGACAAAGTACTAATGTGCTTTCAAATACAGAATATTTCTCCAAAATTAATTCTATAATCTCACTGCTTTAAGCTTATTCTAAATAGACTAGTTTTATTATATTTAATTTTGTGGTTTAACTGGAATAGAGTGAGTTACCTTGTCTTCATTTGCTAGG